>NW_027459986.1:0-40687 GCF_025594145.1 Primulina tabacum
AAGTCGCTAAAAACGCCCGACACCCTCGCATGACTTCCTAGCCTGGATGCATGTATATGCGCGTAAAGGAAAGTACCTGTCTGGTTCGAATAAGACTGCGTCTCCGAGGCGGTCGGACTAGAACAGATCTCCGCTGGAAGTCAATCAGAACTCTGTTCCGCAATAGCCAGTCCATCCCTAGACATGATGTCAAACCTCTGGCATCGGCAGTACGATAAGATCCGCATAACAAGATTGCCAGGAAGCTCGAGGTCTATGTCTCGATCACATTGGTAGTGTCATGTCCTCTCAGAAGGCATACTACGAATACGCCACATCTAACCCAACGGTCTTGACCTTGAGGAAGTTAGCAAGACCTCCGAAATAACGAGTGAGTAGCCCCTGAATCTATCAAGGCTTTTCGTAGCGGAACCGGATACAAAAATTCTCCCTGAAAGGTGTGAACATCAAGCTGAACCCAATAATTACTAGAAATAACTTATAAACAGGCGAAGGTCAAAGTTCTTTAACCTAATTCCCGAAATAACCCTGATTAGAGCATGCAATCCTATCACAATTCTAAGTTCAAAACCCTAACCCAGATTTCCAGAAACGTCTAAATTCAAATATAAAATTAAAGCTGTAAGATACCTGTCATGAGCATGGTGTCTGGGTTCGACTCTGCTGCATGGAGAGCAAAGACTCTGCCTTGGGTAGGCAGACTTCCACGAGGGCACTGCTGCAGCAAGTGGTCTGGACTACCACACTTATAACACTTCCCTGAACCAAACATACATGCTCCTGGATGGCGGCATGTGCACTTAGGATAAACTTGGTGCTCAAAGGTCCTTGGGACTGCACGTCCCTCCTGCTGCTGCGCTGTCCCCTATTCATGGGTGGGCCATGGAAAGGCCTCTTGTTCTGATGCTGCTCCTGAGGAGGAGGACGGTGTGGCATCTGGACTGGGCGCTTGCACTGGCGGTCTCTCTCTATATCCCGCTGATCCTGCTCTGCAGCTAGAGATCTAGAGACGGCAACATCATAAGTAGGTAGGCCAGCCACCCTAACATCACGGCGCAAGATCGAACGCAGACCATCTAAAAAATGCCTCAACTTTGCTCCAGCATCACTCGCAATTAGGGGCACGAAATGGCAAATAAATTATTACCCATTAAATAATTAGAGTTTTATCTACCCATTAAATAATTTGTGAGTTAATAAATTAGTTATTGAACTTATTTACTACTTACCTCAAATTACTTAAATAATTCCCTAAACATTCTTTTATATTAAATTAACCTATTATTTGTCTTAAATAAATTCTGGGACTGTTTTCTTAATGTTAAATTTATCTCATTACTCCCAACTCCAGTCTGACCTCACTTAATTAGCTGAAAAGGTAACAATTAAACTACTGCACAAAAGAATTAAATTTAAAGAAAAAAAATTTAAATCCTCATGCAATAAAAATCATTTTAATTTAAATACTAGAAATTATGCATGGCTTAAACGTAGTCTGATTTACGGGTTCTACGCATGCACTTGCCAAAATGTAAGCGATTGCACTCTTTGCACAGTGGCCTATCTACATGTGAAGGGCCTAAAACTCCTTCTTGAAAATTTGCGGAAAATTAAAAATTTTTCTTTTTAAAAGAACTTAAATGGCCTCATTCATAAAATCACTGGGGAATCAAGTTCGATGTTTAAAATAATAGCAGCGGAAGAAAATAAAGTTTTGCCAACAATAACAATTTAAAAATTATCCAACGACTGATAAAAATTGTTTGCGGAATAAAATAACAACTGCTGCACTGAGGTCCTCGGGTGCCACTACTACCGGACCCAAGCTGGCTCACTGGTCCCCGCCCTCGGCCCTGGCCTCATCAGTACCTACAACAATCAAGTCTAGTGAGCTTAAAGACTCAGCATGCATAAATCGCATCTAACGAGTAAAAATCTGAATTTAAAATATGCATGAGTTAACATATCCTGTCCTGAGGCATACTGAAAATAATCTATACTGAGCAATTATAATACGCGCATAACTGAACTGGAAATCACTGTAAAAATATTTGCTCCTTGGAGCCTGTACTGAAATATCTGGTAAAATTTTCTGTTGAGATTATGTTTTACGCCTGTGGCCAGCTGCACTAAGCTGAACTGATCGGTACTGGCTACCGGGGAGGCTGAAACTGAACTGAGCTGGCCGGTCACTGGCGACCGGTGGTACCATACTGAACTGATCGGTCACTGGCGACCGTATAAAATAACACTCCCACATAGTGAATGAACCACAAGCCATATCGCATAAATCTCAAAAATAATCATTTTCTATTTATGCACGTAAAATAATTAACTCGCGTAAATGAAAATGTCCCGTAATTTACCAACTGGATTGGATTGGATCGTTCCCAGGCTCGCTGCAAACCTAACTATGCCATGAAATTATGCAATAGCTTAAACTTGACCAACGATGCAAATTTACGTTCAAAAGATGCGACTATGACGCCTAATGACTTCGCATTTAATCATGACTCCGAGCCAACCTGAAACGACACTGAATCGACGTATAGTCATGATTAAAATACGCTGAAAAATCATAAAATAATGTTCCTAAAATGATAGGGTCGAAATCTAGGTGGAATGGAGGCCAAAACACGAACGCTCTTTCGAGAGTCAATTTGGCACATTGCACCGTAAATTCTCGTACGACCTCAAAAATGATCCAAATGACAAACGGTCAAAAACATGACCTTCCTAACTAAATGAGTCACTGTCCATCCAAGGCCATGGGCTAAAGGCCAACCAAGAACTCGAACGAGCCTTCTAAACGACACAGAAACTTGCTGTAATTTCCCAGCAGCTGCGCAACTACAAGACTTGCGTTTGGTTTCGAGACTATCGGCCATTAGGGGCGTGAACCACCGACCAGAGACTCTTACCAACATCCCAAGGAATGATTTGAACCATGTCTAAGGGCCCTAGGCCAGCCACAATCCGCATCACACCATAACTCAACCGAAGGGTCCAACCGAGAGCATCTTGAATGCGTGTGTAGTGTTTATGCTATGATCGATGTCTTGCGTCATTCCAGTGGCCATTTGATTGACCATGGCACAATCTAGACATCTAGGAGCATGATATGAACCGTGGCTATGGGCCATAGGCCAACCAAGATCCATACCAAGCAACAAAAGAAACGAAACCATATGCTGAAAAATGGAAGGGGCCGAATGGGGAAAGGGGCTGTTCTTGTTGATTATTTAAAAACCGATGAACCATGGACCAAGCCACCAAAAGGGAAACTTAGTCACGTCTTAGACATGCTAGGGAAGTGATCCAACCATGGCTATAGGCCCTTGGGGCAGCCAAGATCAGATCCTTCCTCCATGACAAGAAACTGAATTTTTCGAACAACATTTCTGCACCTATGGGGAGGTTGCTGTCATTCTGAATTTCCAGCGAGCATGGGGCTGGTTTGAATGGACCAACATGGTCCTAATGCATCCTACTACATGTATATAAGCCGCCTTGGGAGCCTAGAGTCGATCCAATACCTGAAACTCACAAACAAAAGAAACCGTGAAGCTTGCCAAGGAAATCGAAAATTCTGCATGTGTGGTTTCAAAATGTTTTGACATGGATCTCGATTTTTACTTGAATAAACATGATCATGTACTGAAAAATAAATGATAATATGACTTGATTGAGGTTTGAAAGAAATCTAGACATGCCTGGTTTCGTTTTGAAAGAAAACGAACGAAACAACGACGACGCGGCACGGAGGAGGTGGAGCGCTTCTCTTTCTACCTTACCTTGCTCTCGATTTTTCTCTGCTTCTTTTTGGCTAGGTACCTCACGATTTTTCTACTGAAAATGAGTGGTGAATTCACTCTGAATTTTCGAAAAGGAGAGGGGGGAAAAATGGTTATGAGGGGTGAGGAGAAGGGTGCATAATATAAGGAAGAATCAAGACCAGTCCACTCCCCTTTGAATTTTAAATTTGAATTGATATCAAATGAGTTGGTGGATGCTTCTAGGTAGGTAGTGGCCGAAATTTTGCTTATTTTCTAGTCTAGGATATGTCCATTAATTAATTAAATTGTGCTCCCAAAAATCCTAGAATTATCCTACTAATTACATGCAAAGAATTGGTCAAAGTTGATGAGTTGGAAAATGAATCTTCTAGCACTAAGGGTGGCCGAAAAATGCATGATAAAATAAAGGGAAATGTTGATTATCTAGTCAACTAATAATCCTTGAAAGCCTTACTAATCCTTTAAATAATTTTAGTGAGCTAACCCCTTAATTAAATAAATTAAATGAGTTCATTTCTTAATCACCTCAAATAATTAAATTAAATCCTCAAACCTCCCTTTCTAACTTAAATGAACTTGGTTGCTAGCTAAATTAACTTCTGGAAATATTTCTCGAATCTTAAATTCTATCTCAAAACTCCAACTCCGGTCCGGCCTCACTGAAATAACTGAAATGCTAAAGATCAAACTACTGAACAGAAATAATAAAATAATTAACTTCAAACAAATGCATTTCAAATAATCATGCAATGAAGTCAATTAAATTTAAAAATCTAGAATTATGCATGGCTTATACGTCTACTTATTTACGGGTTCTACAATCCTCCCCCCCTTAAAAGAAATTTCGTCCTCGAAATTAGAACTTACCGAATAACTCAGGGTATCGACTTCTCATCTCCGGCTCAGACTCCCACGTAGCTTCCTCCTCCGAATGGTTGAGCCATTTGACTTTGACTCGCTTAACCAACTTGTTCCGAAGTTTCTTCTCCTGTCTGTCTAGGATCTGCACGGGTCTCTCCTCATAAGATAAGTTTCGGAGTAAGCTGCAACGGCTCGAAATTCAGCACATGCGAAGGATTTGCCATATACTTCCTCAGCATGGAGACGTGAAAGACATTGTGTACTCCGGCCAGATTTGGCGGAAGAGCCACACGATACGCTAGCGTCCCAACTCTGTCGAGGATCTCAAACGGTCCAATGAATCTCGGACTGAGCTTCCCTTTCTTGCCAAATCTCATGACACCCTTCATAGGTGCCACTTTCACGAAGACATGATCGCCCACTGCAAACTTAACTCTCTCCTCCGCTGATCGGCATAACTCTTCTGTCGACTCTGAGCAGTCCTCATTTTATCACGGATCTTGACTACTACATCTGCTGCCTGCTGAACAATCTCTGGACCCAACTCTGCTCTCTCTCCTACTTCATCCCAATGAACAGGAGATCTACACTTGCGGCCATACAGCGCCTCATACGGAGCCATACCTATAGACGACTGGAAACTGTTGTTATAGGTGAACTCTACCAATGGTAAGTTCGACTCCCAACTCCCAGAGAAATCAATGACGCAAGCACGGAGAAGATCCTCTAAGATCTGAATAACTCGCTCCGACTGTCCATCTGTCTGCGGATGGAAAGCTGTGCTAAACAACAACTTCGTACCCATAGTCGAATGCAAACTCTTCCAAAACGAGGAAGTGAATCTGGGATCTCTGTCGGATACGATAGAAACTGGAATACCATGGAGTCGGACTATCTCTAGGATACAGCTCTGCATACTGAACCATGGTGAAAGTCGTCTTATAGGCCAAGAAGTGCGCTGATTTGGTAAGACGATCTACAATCACCCAGATAGCATTCGAATCCTCTGGCGACCTCAGCAATCCGGTCACAAAGTCCATGGTAATGTTTCTCCTACTTCCACTCGGGATAGGAAGAGGCTTGATGCAAACCTGCTGGTCTCTGATGCTCGGCCTTCACTAACTGGAAAGTCAGGCACTCGGATACAAAACGCCTTGATGTCCTTCTTCATCCCTGGCCACCAATACAATAGCTACAGATCTTTGTACATCTTCGTACTCCCAGGGTGAATGGAGTACGGGGACGTATAGGCCTCTGATAAGATGTCTGCTCGGATAGAATCACTGCTAGGAACCCATATCCTATCTCGGTATCTCACAATACCGTCGCTGACTGTATACAAACACTTGCCCTTGGCTTCATCTCTCTTCTTCCACTGTGCCAACTGCTCATCTGCTGCCTGACCGCTGCGAATACGGTCAAAAAAGGGAAGACTGAATGGTCAAGGTAGATAAACGAGGAACTCTACCTCGCGGATAAATCTCAAGATCAAACCTCTGCATCTAATCTGAAGAGGTTTCTGCATCGTCAAATGAGCCATCACTGCGACTTTCCTGCTCAAAGCATCCGCAACTACATTAGCTTTACCCGGGTGGTAGCTAATGTCACAATCGTAGTCTTTCACAAGCTCCAACCAACGCCTCTGACGCATGTTCAGCTCCTTCTGCGTAAAGAAATACTTGAGGCTCTTATGGTCGGTAAAGATCTGGCACTTCTCTCCATACAGATAGTGCCTCCAAATCTTCAAAGCAAAAACTACGGCCGCTAACTCCAGATCATGGGTAGGGTAATTCTTCTCGTGGATTTTCAGCTGTCGAGAAGCATACGCTATCACTCTCCCATGCTGCATCAAAACTGCACCTAAACCAAGCTTCGAAGCATCGGTATAAAGGACAAACTCGCCGGATCCTGACGGTACAGCCAAAACGGGTGCTGAGATAAGAGCTTGCTTCAAAGTATCGAAGCTCTTCTGACACTCCTCGCTCCACACAAACTTCACATTTTTCTTGGTCAGTGCTGTGAGTGGAACGGCAATGGATGAGAATCCCTGAATGAATTTTCTGTAATATCCTGCTAGCCCAAGGAAACTGCGGATCTCGGATGCATTCTGAGGCACAACCCAATCTCTGACTGCTACAACTTTTGCGGGGTCTACCTCAATACCACTGCTAGAAACAATGTGGCCCAAGAACGCCACCTTCTCTAACCAGAATTCGCACTTACTGAACTTTGCGAATAATTTGTGCTTCTGCAATGTCTGCAACACTTGTGGTCAGATGCCTGCTGTGCTCCTCCCGATTCTTGGAGTAGACGAGAATGTCATCTATGAACACTATCACAAACTGGTCGAGGTACGGCTGAAATACGCGATTCATGAGATCCATGAAGATCGCTGGCGCATTCGTCAGACCGAACGGCATCACAAGGAATTCGTAGTGACCATAACGAGTCCTGAAAGCTGTCTTCGAAACATCAGCACC
Organism: Primulina tabacum; assembly: GCF_025594145.1. NCBI lineage: Eukaryota > Viridiplantae > Streptophyta > Magnoliopsida > Lamiales > Gesneriaceae > Primulina > Primulina tabacum. The sequence continues at coordinate 7,139 of NW_027459986.1, forward strand.
TCTCACCCTCAACTGGTGATAACCAGAAACGCAGATCTATCTTGGAGAAAATTGAAGCTCCCTGCAACTGGTCAAACAGATCCTCAATCCTTGGCAGTGGGTATTTATTCTTCACTGTAACCCTGTTCCACTCCCGGTAGTCAATGCAAAGCCTCATCGTGCCATCCTTCTTTTTCACGAATAGGACTGGCGCGCCCCATGGAGAAAAGCTCGGGCGAATGAACTCCTTGTCGAGAAGTTCCTGGATCTGCTTCTTAAGCTCTGCCATCTCTGTCGGTGCTAGCCGGTACGGCGCTTTGGATATCGGAGCCGTACCTGGCATAAGCTCAATGGAAAACTCCACCTCTCTCTCGGGTGGCATACCAGAGACGTCTTCGGGAAAAACGTCTAAGAAATCTCTGACAATCGGAACATCTGAAGCTGACTGGCTGGGTTCCTCGGGGACAGATAAAAAGGTTGCTAGAAATGCCCGACACCCTCTATGCATGAGTTTCCTAGCGTGAACATAAGGAATAATGCGCGGTAAAGGAAAGTACCTGTCCGGCTCAAATAAGAACTGCTCCATTCCAGGCGGTCGGACAAGAACAGATCTCCGCTGGAAGTCTATCAACACTCTGTTCCTCAATAGCCAGTCCATCCCCAGGATGATGTCAAATTCTGGCATCGGTAGCACGATCAGATCCGCATAAACAAGATTACCGTGCAACTCAAGGTCTATATCTTGGATAACATTGGTGGCTGCCATCTCCTCGCCTGACGGCAACACTACTGAAAAGGCTGTATCTAGCCCAATGGTCTGGATCTTGAGAAAGTTTGCAAAGACCTCCGAAATAAATGAGTGAGTGGCCCCTGAATCTATCAAGTGCCTTGGTAGCGGAACCAGATATAAAATTCTCCCTGAAAGAGTGGAGCTCTAAGTTGAATCCCACTACAAGATCTAAACTTATAGACATGCAAAGGTCTAGGTTCCTCTAGCTTAATTTCCCCGAAATAAATCTGAGTAGAGCATGCAATCCTATAACAGTTCTAAGTTCAAAAATCTAAATCCCGATTCCCAAAATGCTGAAATTCGAAGAATAACTTAAAGTTTAAAGGTACCTGTCAACAACATAGTCTCCGGGTTTGTTTCCGCGGCATGGAGAGCAAAAACTCTGCCTTGGGTAGGCAGATTCCTCTGAGGACACTGCAGCAACATGTGGTCTGGACTGCCACACTTAAAACACTTTCCTGAGCCAGGCCATACATGCTCCAGGATGGCGACGTGAGCACCTGGGACAGACTGGGTGCTCCTGAGTCCTCGGGGCTGGGCGTCCCCCGCTGCTGCTGCTGGCCTCGGTTCCTGGGCGGTCCATGAAAAGGCCTCTTATTCTGCTGCTGATGCTGATGAGGAGGAGGGCGGTGCGGTGCCTGGACTGGGCGCTTGCCCTGGCGATCCCTCTCGATATCCCGCAGATCCTGCTCTGCGGCTAAGGCCTTGGAGACGGCAACCTCATAAGTAGCAGGGTCAGATACCCTAACATCCCGGCGCAAGATCGGCCGTAAACCCACCAGGAAGTGCATCAGCTTGGCTCTGGCATCATTCGCGATCAGGGGCACAAAGTGACAGCCCCTCTCGAACTTACGGATGAACTCCGTAACCGTCATATCCCCCTGTCTCAGGCTCATGAACTCGGTGGTCAGCCTGGTGCGAACCTCCTCAGCAAAATACTTGGAGTAGAAAACCTCCGTAAAGCGGGTCCAAGAAAGTGTAGCCAATGTCAGGGCTACCGAAGCTCCTTTCCACCATAAGCGGGCGTCTCCAGTGAACAAGTAGGTGGCACATCGGACTCGGTCTGCGTCCCCCAGCTCCATAAAATCGAAGATAACCTCGAGGGATTTGATCCATCCCTCGGCAACCATGGGGTCAGATGCCCCAGAGAACTCCTTCGGGCGCATCTTCATGAATCGCTCATACACAGCCTCGGGCCCTGTCGGCCTGGCTGAGGCTGCGGCTACGGCTGCGGCATTGCCCCCCGCAAACTGTGCGATGAACTGTGCCATCCCAGCTAACATCTGGGCACTCATGTCCGGTGGTGGCGGTGGAGGAGGTGGTAGGTCTCCCTCCGGTCTACGCTCCTCCCTGTCTTCTCGGCGAGGCTCCTCCTCTCTGTTGCGCTCTAAAATGCGTCTTGGGGGCATACTGTTCCAACATAACCCATACGTAACTAACATGCATAATTCCATACTTTATTTTAAATGAACTCTGAAATACTGAAAATCTGGAAGCATGCTGACAAACTAATTCATGCTTTAACTAAAATGCTGAACTGAAAAACTTACAGACCAAAGGCGTGGCTTCGTGAGCTTCTCGCGGTCAGTAGTAGTGAAACTCTATACAGAACCACCGCTCTGATACCAACTGTGAAGGGCCTAAAACTCCTTTCTTGAAAATTTGCGGAAAATTAAAAATTTTTCTTTTTAAAAGAACTTAAATGGCCTCATTCATAAAATCACTGGGGAATCAAGTTCGATGTTTAAAATAATAGCAGCGGAAGAAAATAAAGTTTTGCCAACAATAACAATTTAAAAATTATCCAACGACTGATAAAAATTGTTTGCGGAATAAATAACAACTGCTGCACTGAGGTCCTCGGGTGCCACTACTGCCGACCCAAGCTGGCTCACTGGTCCCCGCCCTCGGCCCTGGCCTCATCAGTACCTACAACAATCAAGTCTAGTGAGCTTAAAGACTCAGCATGCATAAATCGCATCTAACGAGTAAAAATCTGAATTTAAAATATGCATGAGTTAACATATCCTGTCCTGAGGCATACTGAAAATAATCTGTACTGAGCAATTATAATACGTGCATAACTGAACTGGAAATCACTGTAAAAATATTGCTCCTTGGAGCCTGTACTGAAATATCTGGTAAAATTTTCTGTTGAGATTATGTTTTACGCCTGTGGCCACTGCACTAAGCTGAACTGATCGGTAACTGGCTACCGGGGAGGCTGAAACTGAACTGAGCTGGCCGGTCACTGGCGACCGGGTGGTACCATACTGAACTGATCGGTCACTGGCGACCGTATAAAATAACACTCCCACATAGTGAATGAACCACAAGCCATATCGCATAAATCTCAAAAATAATCATTTTCTATTTAATGCACGTAAAATAATTAACTGGCGTAATGAAAATGTCCCGTAATTTTACCAACTGGATTGGATTGGATCGTTCCCAGGCTCGCTGCAACCTAACTATGCCATGAAAATTATGCAATAGCGTAAACTTGACCAACGATGCAAATTTACGTTCAAAAGATGCGACTATGACGCCTAATGACTTCGCATTTAATCATGACTCCGAGCCAACCTGAACCGACACTGAACCGACGTATAGTCATGATTAAAATACGCTGAAAAATCATAAAATAATGTTCCTAAAATGATAGGGTCGAGATCTAGGTGGAATGGAGGCCAAAACACGAAACGCTCTTTCGAGAGTCAATTTGGCACATTGCAACGTAAATTCTCGTACGACCTCAAAAATGATCCAAATGACAAACGGTCAAAACCATGACCTTCCTAACTCAATGAGGCACTGTCCAGTCCAAGGCCATGGGCTAAAGGCCAACCAAGAACTCGAACAAGCCTTCTAAACGACACAGCAACTTGCTGTAATTTCCAGCAGCTGCGCAACTACAAGACTTGCGTTGGTTTCGAGACTATCGGCCATTAGGGGCAGTGAACCACCAACCAGAGACTCTTACCAACATCCCAAGGTTGATTTGAACCATGGCTAAGGGCCCTTGGCCAGCCACAATCCGCATCACACCATAACTCAACCGAAGGGTCCAACCGAGAGCATCTTGAATGCGTGTGTAGTGTTTATGCTATGATCGATGTCTTGCGTCATTCCAGTGGCCATTTGATTGACCATGGCACGAATCTAGACATCTAGGAGCATGATATGAACCGTGGCTATGGGCCATAGGCCAACCAAGATCCATACCAAGCAACAAAAGAAACGAAACCATATGCTGAAAAATGGAAGGGGCCGAATGGGGAAAGGGGCTGTTCTTGTTGATTATTTAAAAACCGATGAACCATGGACCAAGCCACCAAAAGGGAAACTTAGTCATGTCTTAGACATGCTAGGGAAGTGATCCAACCATGGCTATAGGCCCTTGGGGCAGCCAAGATCAGATCCTTCTTCCATGACAAGAAACTGAATTTTTCGAACAACATTTCTGCACCTATGGGGAGGTTGCTGTCATTCTGAATTTCCAGCAAGCATGGGGCTGGTTTGAATGGACCAACATGGTCCTAATGCATCCTAATACATCTATATAAGCCGCCTTTGGAGCCTGGAGTCGATCCAATACCTGAAACTCACAAAACAAAAGAAACCGTGAAGCTTGCCAAGGAAATCGAAAATTCTGCATGTGTGGTTTCAAAATGTTTTGACATGGATCTCGATTTTTACTTGAATAAACATGATCATGTACTGAAAAATAAATGATAATATGACTTGATTGAGGTTTGAAAGAAATCTAGACATGCCTGGTTTCGTTTTGAAAGAAAACGAACGAAACAACGACGACGCGGCACGGAGGAGGTGGAGCGCTTCTCTTTCTACCTTACCTTGCTCTCGATTTTTCTCTCTTCTTTTGCTAGGTACCTCACGATTTTTCTACTGAAAATGAGTGTGAATTCACTCTGAATTTTTCGAAAAGGAGAGGGGGGGAAAAATGGTTATGAGGGGTGAGGAGAAGGGTGCACAATATAAGGAAGAATCAAGACCAAGTCCACTCCCCTTTGAATTTTAAATTTTGAATTGATATCAAATGAGTTGGTGGATGCTTCTAGGTGGTAGTGGCCGAAATTTTTGCTTATTTTCTAGTCTAGGATATGTCCATTAATTAATTAAATTGTGCTCCCAAAAATCCTAGAATTATCCTACTAATTACATGCAAAGAATTGGTCAAAGTTGGTGAGTTGGAAAAATGAATCTTCTAGCACTAAGGGTGGCCGAAAAATGCATGATAAAATAAAGGGAAATGTTGATTATCTAGTCAACTAATAATCCTTGAAAGCCTTACTAATCCTTTAAATAATTTTAGTGAGCTAACCCCTTAATTAAATAACTTAAATGAGTTCATTTCTTAATCACCTCAAATAATTAAATTAAATCCTCAAACCTCCCTTTCTAACTTAAATGAACTTGGTTGCTAGCTAAATTAACTTCTGGAAATATTTCTCGAATCTTAAATTCTATCTCAAAACTCCAACTCCGGTCCGGCCTCACTGAAATAACTGAAATGCTAAAGATCAAACTACTGAACTGAAATAATAAAATAATTAACTTCAAACAAATGCATTTAAAATAATCATGCAATGAAGTCAATTAAATTTAAAAATCTAGAATTATGCATGGCTTATACGTCTACTCATTTACGGGTTCTACACTACAGGTTTTGCCGCTCCAAGTTTTGGTGGCTTTGGTTGCCCCCGCTTCTTCACTTGCCATTGGGGCTTTTGCTGCACTTGAGCTCTAGGAGGTCCCATAAATTGCTTTTTAGTTGGCTGAGAGTTCTGCTGGTGCTGCTGCCCCTTGCGCTGCATCTCAAAGTCAATATCTTTCAGGGCTTGCTCAGCTTTGAATGCACAAGCAGTCTCAGCTGCATAATCATCCGATTGCATCATCACCACATCATGGTGTAAGGTAGGTCGAATGCCATCCATAAAGTGCCATAATTTCTCAGCAACACCTCTAGCTATAAGGGAATCAAAGTGACAATCCTATATCAAATCTCCTAACAAATTCAGCCACAGTCGTGCTCCTTGACGGAGAGTCATAAATTCCGTCGTCATGCGCCCTCGGATGTTAACAGTAAAATATTTTTCATAGAAAATGTAATACTCGTGACTAAAATGCATAATTAGTGCGGAAGCTTTAAAATATAATTTGGAGAAAAGGTTTAATTGTAAAAAACATTTGGGCAGCATCTCCCCACAAATAGGACATGCCATCTGTCTCATGCAACACATAAAATACATTGAAAAGATTTTCATTTTCATCAGATAACATTTAATTTAATATAGTATCTACACATATTTCTAATTCAAATACCAAAACAAGGTTTTCAATGTTTCCCAAAATAACCAAAAGCTTAACATATCAAAAATAGCATCCAACCACTATCTCCAAAGTTTGGCATATTTCCTTCTCTCGCTTCGACTACTCAAGGATGATCAGTATTTTTTACCTGTGCCTGCATCACATGAACATAACTGGAATGAGTATAAAGCTCAGCAAATGGAATCAATACCAACAAGATAAATATATATATAATTTTATTGTAAAACATAAAATTAATAGCCTCAATTTCATTTTTTTGAAAACATTATCCATCTCATTTCATAAACGTCGAATCATCATTAATATCATCCGTCAAGAATCATAATACAACAATACATTGGGATGATATTCATTTCATTGATTAACTGAAGAATTGACAGTTCTTATAAGATAGTTCATTCATTGCTAACCCTCTTCGTAAAAACGAATTTTATAGGAGGGACATGTACCTCTGCATAAAATACATCTTATAAGAGAGTGCATGTTTTCATCGTTAATTGGCCAATTACGTTGCGGATTTAAAATTGCCAGAGGCAACACCGCTACTATCACTATCAATTCAATCATTCAATGATATAAAACTTAATTCAAGCATTTTATCGAACATATTTGAGGCATCGTATATAGTTTAACTCCCTTCATTCAAAAATGCATATAATTGCACTACCATATATACATATTTACATATATATCATGAATGAAATTTGAAAGGAGTTAACGTCATAAAATCATCAAAACACATACATATAGGATCATGTGATGCATTTAAGAAATAATTCCACTTACAACACTTGAAGCACTTGGTTTCCTAATCCTTGACGGTAATCCTACAACAATAAACTCAATAATTAACCATCGACACCAAAATAATAACCTTAAATTACCATTAAATCCAATACATCAATCACAACTACAATCCTCCATCTTCACCATCTACAATAACTCAAGAACAAGAAGAAAACCACTTACCTTTGCTCTTTTCCCTTGAAAGATGAAGATCCAACTCCGGATTGAAGATTAATTTCTTGATTGAATGAGAGAAGAAGAAGATGATGAAGAACCCTAGCTAAGAATCGATGGAGAAGAGAAAGGAAGAGAAGGGAAATGAGAAAAATTGAAGTCTCAACCGATTTTATACCTTAAATAACCCAAAACACGCTTTTCTACTGTACTGGGCGCTGGGGCGGTCAAGTTTTATCGCCCTAGCGCGGAGCCTACTGTTGTAAACCCAAAAATTCAGATCCAGGCGCGCTGGGGCGGTCAAACATTACCGCCCTAGCGCGGAACGTTCTGTCCCACGCGCGCTCTGCGCACAGCTTCTCCAAAAATTGCTCCAGAAATGCCTCTTTCCCTCATAATTTGAAAAAGTGGTAAACATGAAAGTTGTAGCTCTATGTTTTGGCTTGCATCTCCAATTAGCCTCATGTGTAACTGGAAGAACGACGATACACACGAAACACTTCGGGGCGCTTTTGGCTAGTCTTCCACAATGATTTGAACAAAGCTCAAAGCATGAAAGTTATAGACTTATGTCTTATCTTTTAATGAAAGTGGCCTCACATCATTTGGATCACAATACAAAACATTATGCTAAAAATGTAAGGCCCGAGATTATGATTATCGTAATATGAAATATTTGTTGATAATTGAGATGTGAATATAGACGGAACAGATCAATCCGAGAAAGACGGAAGATGACTTAAATTATGTGCGAGGAAGAGCCCTCGCGCATATGCGTGACCCCGTCGAGCGCATATGCGCGAGGGAGGCAGAGGACCTCGCGCACATACGCGACTAGGAATCGCGCTGTGCGTGAGGGTACCCGAGATTTGTGAAGAAATCCTCGCGCATATGCGCCGAGCAGGGGCGCGCATATGCGCCGAGCAGGGGCGCGCATATGCGCGAGGTGCTGTGCATAATACGCGCCGAAACATAGTGTCTCGCGCATATGCGCCGAGTAGTGTCGCGCATATGCGCGAGAAATGCTGCCTTTAGAATGAGCCACCCGTCCTATGCATGCAATGATATATATGTATGTTACATTTCTCAGAATTCAGAAACAAGGAATCGCGAAAAGCTTCAGAGAATATCGTGAAAATACTTACGTCTTTTCTTTTAGAAATTTGAAGTTGTGAAAGATCCGTCCGTCAGATTTTCAATCCGACTTCAGTACCGTGTTTCTATCGACGAGATCTTCAACTTGACGTAAGTTTTACTACGTTTTGAAATGATTTGAAATTATGATACTGCCAGAATCAGATATGATCCATATATGTTGTTCTTTCGATATCAGACATTGTATAATCGAAACCGGATCGAAGAACAGACTGTTTATGTAATTGTTATGAATTTTCAGAGTTGATTTGATTGTGATTAGACCGATTTGATATCAGAATTGTGTTGTTATCGATAATGAGATGTTGGGATTGATATCTGATTGATACTGTATCGCTGGTTATATTGATATTATTCAGATTTGGATCAGATGAGTTGTTGATTCGTATATACTGATATTGTATTGCAGGTATTGCGAGCTTGTACAGATGTGAAATTATGATCTGTTTTTGTTAAGATTATGGGTTGTACTGATATTGATTATGAGTCGTGTTATTATATCTGTGATGTTGAGATTGACGGGAGTATCGAGATTGTATTGTTATGCCGTCGAAACATCAGAAGATTGACATTGATCAGATTATGTCGTGATTTGAGTATTGATCAGAACAGGTCTTGAATTGAGTTGTACATTGATACCCTATATTTGTTTTTGTCATTACCAGATTGAATATGGACAGAGTGGAATTCAAGACTTCGACTTCGTCAGACCGAGAAGAGAAAGGTATAAGTCAATGTCGAACCGGGAGAATGACTCGAGTGTGAAATACTTGAGTTTCCCTAAACCACAGACTTATTGTTATGGTGTGCATTGATTTAGATTGATTTGCTTGTTCTATTTATTTATAGAAAGCATGTATTAGACGATTGGTCTTGTGACAGATGGGCCTGATGATTATGGAATCATCACGGACCCATTGCACATTGTCACCGAATAATGATTGGCGGAGGTTGCCAAAGTCTGTGACGGATAGGTCAAGACACCGGATGTTTGATTATATCGATATTGAATAGAATCGGAGTTTCTTCTATTACTGAAATTCGATATCGGAATGCCAACATCTGGAAACCGGGATCCTTAGACTAGGAATGAGTCTAGTCTGATATATGGAGTCATGAGTTGATGTACAGATTTATATTGACTATGTTTTCAGATTTGATACATATAACTGATATCTGTTTCATGCTTTATATTGAGTATATGACTGCATGTATCGTTGATTTATACCTGGAATATAATTCTCACCGGAGTTATCCGGCTGTTGTCTTGTTTGTATGTGTGCATGACAACAGGTGGGGCAGCACCAGGGTCAAGATGAGGACGAGAGAGGACTAGTTTAGCGTGGAGATTCGGACCCAGAAGTAGATCTGTTTCATTACCTGACATGTAGTGAATAAACAATTAGTCGTTATGATTTACTTTTGTACAGAACTTGTACTTAGATCTGGATACTGATCTTGTAAATGAAATAAGATTTATTTCCTATGTTTCCGCCTTTGTATTTGAAAAAAAAAATTAGACCCTGTCTATTTAATTGATCTTATTATTCCCTAAGATGATTAAGAATTTAATTAGCGTCCGGGTCCCCTAGCAGGTGGTATCAGAGCTATAGATCCTTTAGATTGAGATAGGAGCAGGTGAGCGGGGTAGATTGAGTTTTCTTCCTTGCTTTTACATGCTAGAAGTCTATTATGTTCTACTTCTTTATAATGCATGTTTATCTGACTTGATTTTGAAACATGTGTTATTGAGAATGAATCAGAACCGATTCTTGATCAGAAGTAAGATGATCGGAGGAGGACTGAAACAGATTTGTTGTATTTTGTTGCTAACCCTTTTGGTAATCAGATATGCCTCCTCGAAGAATACCAGAACAGGGTAGTACTTCAAATCCTCCAATGGATGTGACAGCAACACCAATGGAAACATTGCTGAAGAGATTTCAGTCGTTCCATCCGCCGATTCTGAAGGGGATTGAGACGTGTTATGATTGTGAGAGGTTGCTGAATGTTATTGAAGTGCTGTTTGATTCACTTGATTACCCAGATGAACGCCGAGTTAGATTGATTGGGCACCAGTTACACGAGGTCGCAAAGAGTTGGTGGATCGCAACCAAATAAGCATTAGAACAACATGGTACCGTGATTACGTGGAAAATCTTTAAAGCTGAGTTTCATAAAAGATTTCTCCCAGTATCGTACCGACAAGATAAGAGTACAGAATTTGCCAACTTGAAACAGGGCCAGCTGAATATTGAAGAATATGTAGCAAAATTCTCTACTCTACTACGTTTTGCTCCTCAGGTGGCTGGGAATGATAAAGCTGTAGTTGATCAGTTCATCAGCGGATTGAATCCTGAAATATCTGCATTGGTAAATGTGGAATGACCCCATTATTTTGCTGATGCCTTGAACAGGGTAAATGGAGCTGAGGCAAGTTTGATTCAACAGCGAGGAATGTCGTATGTTGCTCAACAACAGAACCGAAAACCTCCAGCTCAATTTCTGCCATCTCTGTCTAGATTGGATAGTGGCAATACTAGTGGTGGAAAGAAAGATTTCCTGAAAGCTCACAAGAAACAGTTTAAGAAGTTAGGAAGTGGTTCTAGCCAAAGTTATACCAAGGTGTATTGCAGAACTTGCGGAGGGAGACATCCCACAGAGCAATGCCAAGGAGTATTTGGTAGTTGCCACGTCTGTCGTCAGCCAGGACATTTTTCTAGAGTATGTTCACAGATAGGTTCCCGAAGATCTCAGGGAGCAGAAACATCTGGATCAGTGGCACCGCCTGATAGACAATCACCGGATGTTCGCTCCTTCCACCCATCGACGACTCCTCAATCACAACCAAGGCCAGGACACACTTGACGAGGTAGTGGCAGGTAATTGTTTCCTATATGGTTATTTTGCATATGTATTGATAGATTCTAATGCATTTCATACGATTATCTTTGAATGAATTGCATTGATATATGCGTTGTTTATTGAGTTATCATCTGCTGTATTATTGATCTCTTGTCTGTTGGGGAGAGGTTTTGTATCAGTGACATCTGTTAGATCTTGTATGCTACAGTGTGACAGATATGAGATTGAGTTAGATTATATTGAACTTGGGTTGTCCGATTTCAATTTTATTATCGGTATTGATATGTTGACAAAGTACAAAGCTACCGTTGATTTTTTCCAGAAGATTTAAAGATTCAGATGGATATGATTAATGAACGGAAATTACGGCAAGGATTCTAGATTTAGAATTCCTTGGATATGAACGATGTTGAGGACTCGATTATTACAGAAAGAAACAGAGAGATTCCTTATGTTTTCAGTTGATTTACCGAAATCGAGCCTATCATTGGCGGATTTGCCAGTGGTATATGAATTTGCTGATGTTTTTTCAGATGGGATTTCAGAATTGCTTCCAGTCAGAGAGATAGATTCCAGCATTGAATGAATGCCAGGTACAGTTCTTATTTTTGGAACTTCATACAGAATGACACTGATTGAATTGAAAGACTTGAAAGACCAGTTAGAAGATTTCTAGCCGAGAGTTACATTTGATTGGGTGTTTCTATTTGGGATGCTCCAGCTATGTTTGTGGGTTGATGAACCCTGTCTTCAGAAGTATTCTGATGATTTTAGGCTCATTTGTCTATGATTATTTTATCTATGATATCCTGAGATATTTGAAGCATATGACTGATCAGATCGAACATTTCAAAATTTTATTGAACATTCTGAGAATTGAAATGTTGTATACAGACACTGTTGAGATGTGAATCTTGCCAGGATAGATTGTATTCGGAACATGTTAGTGAAAGGGATCGATTTTAGGTGCCCGAATGCGCAACGGAAGTTTCAAAATTTGTTTTTCAAGATGAAAAATTCGAACACCTCATACTAGATGTGTAGCAAATACAAAAACACATTTGCCATACATTGAGTGCTAAGAAATTATACCTATCAACCTCTTGAGGTTGATGATGGCTCTAACCAAGTTGTAAAAACTTGGCTCTTCAAAGGCAAGATAATCAACAAGCTTCCTTCCTTCAAAATTAGGCCCACCACCAACTAGGTAGATCCCCTCATATTTTGCACTAAAAAAATAGGAGGATTTTTCTTTGAGAAGTGATTTCTTTCCTCAACTCTTGAAGAAGAAAAATGATAGAAAAAATTGAGAGAATGGAATCCCAAAATTTCGGCCATTTCATTGTCTAGAATGAGGGAGGGATGACTTGTCTTGGTTGTGGGAAAGCTAAAACACTTTTTAGCATGCCAAGCTTTGGAGATACAAAAAGTTGTCTCCCAACCTTTCACCTCCCATGCATGCATATCTTATTGGTTTTTAACAATTAAAAACCAATGGACTTAATTTAATTATCTCAAACAAATTTGAGACTAATTAAACATTACTTGAATTTACTCAAGCCCACTAGTTGAATAATTATTTTACTATTGGGCTCTACAAGACTCAATATGATTAATTAATTCAACACTTGAATTAATTAATTATTTGGACTCTACTAGGCCCACTAGTGTTTTAATTAATTCAACACTTGAATTAATTTAATTTAGTCCATAATAATGTTTATGAAAATCACAATTTTCAAATACATTATTTATTTGGCCAACTTTAATTTAAGAATACTTCCACAAATGAAAAGTTACATTTCTCTCATAGAAGTCATACTTCTATTTTTTCTTACACTTATAAACTCATTTATAAGCCTTTCAACACATTGAACTATTTTAACTTCTCAACGGGATCTAGAAAGCTAGTACTTGTGTGGCCCTCAATGGTTCATTGATACAACTACCGTGGGTTCACATCTCTATGTGATTCGGACTAAAACATGTCCTTATATGAGCATACCCCAATTGCTCCATTCTTTTTATCAACTCCTTGATAACAAGAACGTCAGAACTCAAGTCTGATATTACCCAACTAATCATGTTAAACGCCTAGCAGCATCGCTTACATGATTCCCTAGGTATCAAATGATAGTGCTTGCAAGAACCATTCAATTATGGTTACGTACAGTACGTCTCTTCAACTCATATATCCCGACCGATTCGACAACTATTGGTATATCGAGAGTTGTCAATGAATCGATACTATGTGTCATGTTGTAGTTGCATCGATGGTGTAATCTATGAAACCCCTTTCATAAATTACCACCATATTCTGATCAGAGATGTCATACTACATACACATAGGATATCCATACCCGTAGGTAAGCGGTGAATCCCCGAATACAATGCATCGACTCCTATATGTTTCGACAAAACACCCAACCTTGCCACCTGATGACCCCTTGAGAGTCGTAAAACTTGTCAAAGTGAAATGCTAGCACATAGAGTCTCAATGTGTCCCGGGTCATAAGGACTAATGGTGTACAACCATAAACTAGGACGTTTCCACTCGATAACTGAGAACCACTTGGAAAGTCCTTTATGGATGGTTGTTCAGTGCACTCTACCAGGAGCACATATCTGCATGCTCGGACATCACAATGTCCCTACGAATTAAACATGGTACTCACATCGCAGATACTAGTCTCGAACTCGAGCGGCCTATATCCTTCTTAGCAGCGGCTGAATCGACTAGGAACTGTTAGGAATATACAGTATTCCAAATATGAGTTCATGATACTCATCATATGAGCATCTCATATTCTTTCTACTATTATATATTCAAGGGCTTTATCTATGCAATTAGGATGGGTATTCAGATAAAGATGTGCCAATATAATTTCAAATATTATTAAAATAAGAGTGTTTATAACATAGAGTTTCATTGTGAACACTCGGCCAACACTTGGCTCGACGGGCACCTAATCTAATAATCTCCCACTTGCACTAGAGCCAACTACCCATATGCTTCAAACCCATTGATTCGCGATGCATCTCGAATAATGGTCCAGGTAAGGCTTAGTTAGTGGATCAGCAACCATTATCTGCGCAGCCGACTTTGTCATCGAGACATCTCCTCTTTCCACAATCTCTCAGAGGATGTGGTACTTTCTCAATACATGTTTGGACTTCTGATGAGACCTTGGCTCCTTTGCTTGAGCTATAGCTCCCGTGTTGTCACACAACACCGAGACAGGAGCAACTCTATTAAGAATGACGTCCAACTCTTGGACGAAATTCTTATATCCAAACAGCCTCCTTTGCTGCATCTGATGCAGCAATATATTCGGCCTCAGTGGTGGAATCCGCTGTAAATGTCTTGCTTGGAATTCTTCCAAGAGACAGCAGCACCATTGAGCATGAATATGAATCTAGAGGTTGACTTCGAGTCATCGATATCACTTTGGAAGCTAGAGTCGGTATAGCCTTCCAATTTCTGTTCCCCACCCCCATAGACCAAGAACAACTTATTGGTCCTTCTCAAATACTTGAGGATGTCTTTCACAGCTTTCCAATGTGGGAAGACCAGGGGTCGATTGATATCTACTCACTAAACTTAGTGCGAAAGCCACGTCAGGACGTGCAGATATCATCCAGTACATGATGCTACAATTCCGGATGCATAAGGAATGCTTGTCATCGCCGCTATCTCTGCATCAGTCTTGGGAGACATAGACTTGGATAGGGACAACGCCATGACACATTGGTAGATGTCCTCTCTTGGACTCATCCATCGAGAACCGCTTCACGATTGTATGAATGTATGTGGACTGGGTGAGACCAAGCAATCTTTTCGATCTATCTCTATAGATCTGTATCCCAATACAAAGATTCTTCACCCAAGTCCTGCATCGAGAACTTACTCGCTAAACCATATCTTATTTTGATTGCAACATTCCTACATCCATTCCCATGAGTAGAATGTCATCAACATACAACACCAGGAATGTCACACAGCACTCCCACTGACCTTCTTATACAACACAGGGTTCTCAGGATTCTTAGTAAAACCAACTCTTTGATTGTACTATCGAATCTTAGGTTCCAACTCCTAGATGCCTGCTTTAGACCATAAATAGATCCTATGAAGTTTGAATACCATATGCTCACTTCCAAAAGATGTAAAACCTTCAGGTTGAGACTTGTAAATCTCTTCCTTAATATCCCCATTAAGAAAGACTGTCTTGACATCCATCTGCCATATCTCAAAGTCATACCATGCAGCTATGGCTAGCAGTATCCTTATGGACTTGAACATTGCAACTGAAGAAAAGGTTTCCTCAAAGTCAACTCCTTGTCTTTGATTATATCCTTTTGCCACCAATCGCGCCTTGAAGGTCAATACCTTCCCATCCGACCCAAGTTTCCTCTTGTAAATCCATTTACCACCCTATGGGAACAATTCCCTCAGGTGGATCCCGAGATTCCACACTTCGTTCGAATGCATGGAATTCATCTCAAATTCCATTGATTCAAGCCACTTGGATGAATCGGCATCAGATAACGCTTCCTTGAAGGTCCTTGGATCACATCCATGGTTAGGCTCATCACGGCCCTCTTCAAGAAGCAAACCATACCTCATAGGTGGTCTCGGGACTATCTCGGATCTTCTAGGAGCTTGTATCTCCTCTCTTGGCTCTTCGAGTGTGGGTTCTATAATTGTGGGTGTCTCTCGAACATCTTCGAGTTCTATCATCTCCCCTTTTCTATCCAATAGAAATTTCTTTTCCAAAAAGGTGCATTCCTAGAAACAAACACCTTTGTTTCTTGGGGATGATTGAAGTAGTATCCAACCGAATTCTTTGGATAGCCCACAAAGTAACATAAAATGGATCGACCTATCCAATTTATCTCCCACTACCTGCTTCACATAATCAGGGCACCCCCATATTCTAAGATAAGAATATTTGGAAGGCTTACCCATCCATATCTCATATGGTGTCTGCCTTTGAATGGACATTTAGTGGAATATCTTTCAATTTTAAGTTATATAGATCGTTTTCAAGTTCTCCAGTACCAATTAAACAGTCATTCTTGTAAAATGTTGCAAACACCTTTGCTAAATAAACAAGAATACCATCGTTATATCTAGCATAGAATGAAAACAATGTTTTTATCAATTTATGTACAAACAAAACATCTCATAAATTAACTTAAAAACTATTGTTCTACAATAAGTAAAACATCTTCAAAACAGCCTTGGCAGCAACTCTTGCTCCATTGCCCATCCTCAAGAAGGCACAACCTTCCCTAAGCTTCCTACGTCTTCCCATCACATGTAACTCATTACAGAGATGTGAGCCACAACCGGTATCCAATACCCAAGAAGTAGAGTTAATTGAAATGTTTACTTCAATGTAGAACATACCATTTTCAGAACTTTTCTGAGCAAGATATTCTTTGCATTTACGCCTCCAATGTCCAGGCATCTTGCAGTGATGACAAACATCACTAGTCTTAGTCAGCCTTAACTGGTGTGGCTGCCACGACGGGATTCAGAGATTGCCTCAACAAGGACAACGTTCTTCTGGGACGTTGGAAAGAACGCTTCTTTCCCTTCCCAGTTGGATCAATCTTCGTACCAGATGAAGACCCACATAAAGAACCAGCTTCCTCTTTCTTGATAGTGGACTCAAAGGTCACAAGCATGTTCACCAACTCCTCAAGGGTCGGCTCCATCTTGTTCATGTTGAAGTTCACCACAAAAGGATCAAATGAGCTAGGCAGCCGATAAGAGCAACACGTCGGTGGTCAACTTCCGAAAGCAACATCAGATCCATGCCAACGAGCTTGGTCCACGAGCCCAATCAACTTCATGCCATGCTCATGGACCGAGGCCCCATCTCGCATGCGCAAGTGCAGCTCCTTGACGGTAGCATGCCTAAGAGGCCGTGTTTGCTCACCAAACAGCTCCTTGAGATGCAAATGAATGTCAGCAGCACTCTTTGCATCCTCAAACGCCTCTGCAGCTCATCATTCATAGAAGCCTGCATATAACACCTGGCTTTCAAGTCATGGTCACACCATTCCTTGTAAGTTTGCAATTCCTCAGGAGTGCAGTCAGTCGGAGCCTCAACAGGGGTCGACTCAGTCAGTGTATATGCTATTCTTTCTGAATTCAAGACAATTTTTAGGTTTCTTAGCTAATTGAGGTAGTTAGGTCCGTTAATAGTGTTTGTCGGTATTGCAGATAGCGATTGCGAATCGAAGACATTGTCAAAAATTGTACTGAAAAGTATAACAGATAAATGTTAAGACTATTTTAAAATATTTAGTAAGATATAAAGTATGGAATTTTAATTTAAATGTTTACTCTTACTGTTTTGACATCTTTCACTACCCTCTAGTAAAACGGGAAACTCCTTTCCAGTAGGTACCAAGGTCCAATTAACGAATCATGATCCCGATAATATCAGCCAATGACAATTCCTAAAAGGTAGTTTCCGATTGCATTCCAATGCAACCCTCTACGTAAACTTTTGTCTCACGTTTGATTAGGACCCAATATATGACGTCGTTCATCTTCAGTGTCAAGCCTTCCATCGATGTTGAACCTTAATGGACGGTCGCCATGAGTTCCCCCAATAATAGAGCCGAAATCATGGGAGTTCCACGTAGTTCACATCACCATGTCAATGGATGTCACAGATTTCCGGCACCCAGGCCCCCCCAATAATATGAGCCGAGCCCGAGCACGGGTAGCGTTCATCATGCACCCTTTTGATGGAAGACATGGAAATTATAAACAAATTTATATTTTGAAAGGTCTCATTATTAATTTTATTTTAAAAGCTCGCCATGTTTGATCGTATGTTTGCCGGATTCATGCAATTTTGTTATTATCATAATAATAACGCACATACTCATTATTTATAACATATCATGCATATATTATAAAAAGTAACAAACAAGGATGATTCGCCCAACACTAATGGCCCGTGTGAGCTAAACACGGGCCTAGGTCCAATCCTAGGAAATGCATGGGATGCAAAGCAACTATTACATAGCTTCCAATATTTACATGTCTTCGATCTTCATAATCATCAAGGCCACCATCTTCCAATCTTGATCATCCACTATACTAATATTTACAAATAAATATCCATGGCAATAGGGATACATTTCATGGGGGGGAACGGACCATAAACAAGCCCACTTTAAATTTGATAATTATTACAATCATTCAACACAAAATATCCTAGCATACACCTAGCAAATTGAGCTTGGGCTTTGATCATCCTTCATGCATAATATCACATATCACACACCATCAATTATTATCACAATAATTAATTGATCCAATATTATATATCTTGATCCAATCAAACCGCCACTATTATAAACTAAATTAACAAAGTATACAAACACCTTTGTCTACATTCTAATTAATTTATTTATAATCGAATTTCTTGTAAATCACCATTTAATATAAAAACTAAAGTCCTACTTCATTATTTATTTATGAGAAATATTTGCAACTTTTGTAAATTTAAACTTAAGGGCCCAAAAAATCATTTTTCACCAAAAACATTTGGCCCTTTAAAATTCACAAATATGTTAGCCTCCAATGGCCCAAACACTCAAGGCCCATGACACTTTGATATTTCAAAACACCTTTTGAACCCTAGTCGTCTCACCGTCGCCGGAGCTCCATCGCCGGAGCTCCGTCGCCGGATTCCGCCAACTTACCAAAAACATTTTTTTTTAAATCAAGGAGCTGTTCGGGCAGCCCCTTGGGCTGCCCTTGCTGCCCGTTTTGGGCAGCCCTCGGGCAGCCCAAGCTGCCCGAAATGGGCAGCAACTTACTGCCCAAAAGCCGCCCCAAATCCGGCCTTGAATCGTTGCAACAATCATCTCATGCGTTAGAAATCGACCTCAATATAATATCTTGTATAAGCTACACAAAATAGTATCCATAGCTCATATACCATTGAAAGAGATCGATTTTAGGTGCCCGAATGCGCAACAGAATTTCATAATTTGTTTTTCAAGATGAAAAATACGAACACCTCATACTAGATGTGTAGCAAATACAAAACACCTTTGTCATACATAGGGTGTTTAAGAAATTATACCGACCAGTTTGCTCCAACCAAGTTGTAAAAAACTTGGCTCTTCAAAGGCAAGACAATCTACAAGCTCCTTCCTTCAAAAGTAGGCCCACCACCACACTAGGTAGATCCCCTCATATTTTGCACTGAAAATAGGAGGATTTTTCTTTTAGAAGTTATTTCTTTCCTCAACTCTTGAAAAAGAAAAATGAGAGAAAAAATTGAGAGAATGGAATCCCAAAATTTCGGCCATTTCATTGTCTAGAATGAGGAAGGATGACTTGTCTTGGTTGTGGGAAAAGCTAAAACACCTTTTAGCATGCAAAGCTTTGGAGATACAAAAAGTTTGTCTCCCACCTTTCACGTCCCATGCATGCAAATCTTATTTGGTTTTTAACAATTAAAAACCATGGACTTAATTTTTAATTATCTCAAACAAATTTGAGACTAATTAAACATTACTTGAATTTACTCAAGCCCCCTAGTTGAATAATTATTTACTATTGGGCTCTACAAGACCCAATTGATTTAATTAATTCAACACTTAAATTATTTAATTATTTGGACTCTACTAGTGTGGCCCTCAATGGTTCATTGATACAACTAGCCGTGGGTTCACATCTCTATGTGATTTGGACTAAACATTTCCTTATATGAGCATACCCCAATTGCTCCATTCTTTCTTCTCAACTCCTTGATAACAAAAACGTCAGAACTCAAGTCTGATACTATCCAACCATCATGTTAAACGCCTAGTAGCATCGCTTACATGATTCCGTAGGTATCAAATGATATGCCTGCAAGAACCATTCAATTATGGTTAGCGTACAGTACGGTCTCTTCAACTCATATATCCCGACCGATTCGACAACTATTGGATAATCGAGAGTTGTCAATGAATCGATACTATGTCATGTTGTAGTTGCATCGATGGTGTAATCTGTGAAACCTCTTTCATAATTACCACCATACTCTGATAAGAGATTTCATACTACATACACATAGATATCCATACCCGAAGGTAAGCGGTGAATGAAAGGGGATCGGTTTTAGGTGTTCAAATGCGCAACGGAAGTTTCAAAATTTGTTTTTCAAGATGAAAAATTCGAACACCTCATACTAGATGTGTAGCAAATACAAAACCCAAAATGTCATATAGGGTGTTTATAAAAATGTACCTATCAATCTTAAAAGGTTGATGATGGCTCCAACTAAGGTGTAAACACCTTAGCTCTTGAATGGCAAGACAATCTTCAAGCTTCCCTTTGATCCCACCTTGCTCAAATATTAAGCCCCACCAACTAGCTAGAACAACTCTAATTTTGCACTAGAAAAATTAGAGCATTTTTCTTTGAGAAGTGTATTGTTTCCTCAACAATTGAAGAAGCCAAAAGGAGAGAATATTGGCAAAAATTTCGTCCAACATGGTCCAATGGAGAGAAGGGAGACTTTTCTTGGTTTTGGAAAAGGGTTGTGGTGTCCCAAATGCATGTCATGCCTTGGACATTGAAAAAGTTGTCTCCCAACCTTTCATCTCCCTTGCATGCCTTTTGACTTGGCTTGTAACAATTACAAGGCCCATGGACTTTTATTTAAATGTCTCAACACATTTAAGTCCATTAAACATTACTTGAGAGGGATAGGTTGTTGAGGGTGTGCGAGAATTAAAGTCTGCTTTGGGATGGACAATTGTTGATATAAAGGGGATTAGCCCTATTGTTTGTATGCATAAAATATTGATGCAGGAGTCCTATTCCCCCTATGTTGATCATCAGAGGAGGCTTAATCCAGCCATGAAAGAAGTTGTGAGGGCTGAGGTATTAAATTGTTAAATGCTGGTTGTTATTTATCCATATCTGACAGTTCTTAGGTTTCACCAGTACAAGTAGTGCCTAAAAAGCGAGGTATAACTGTAGTAAGAAATGAGAATAACGAATTGATTTCAACTCGTCCAGTGACTGGTTGGCGAGTGTGTATAGACTACAGGAAATTGAATGATGCGACTAGGAAAGATCACTTCCCCTTCCCTTTATTGACCAGATGCTTGATAGAGTAGGTGGTTATCATTATTATTGCTTTCTAGATGGTTATTCAGGTTATAATCAGATTGTCATAGCACCGGAGGATCAGGAGAAGACTACCTTCACTTGCCCCTACGGTACATTTGCTTTCAGGAGAATGCCATTTGGTCTCTGCAATGCACCTGCTACTTTTCAGATGTGTATGATCGCCATATTTTCTGACATGGTCGAGGAAATAATGGAAGTTTTTATGGTGATATCTCTGTGTTTGGTTCATATTTTGATCATTGTTTGCAGAATCTAACGCTTGTTTTGCAGAGATGTCAGGCAAAGAATCAAGTGCTGAATTGGGAAAAATGTCATTTCATGGTCCCAAAAGGTATTGTGCTTGGGCACAAAATTTCGGCTAGAGGGATAGAAGTGGACATAGCCAAAGTGGTGGCAATCGAAAACTCCCACCGCTGAGGAATGTAAAGGGATCAGAAGTTTCTTGGGACATGCCGGGTTCTATCGTCGTTATATTAAAGATTTCTCTAAAATTACTAGACCTTTATGTAATTTATTAGAGAAAGATTCTACATTTATTTTTGACGATGATTGTTTGCACGCGTTTAACAGGATCAAGGCAGCACTTATTTCCGCACCCATCATGATAGTGCCTGATTGGAGGAGCCCTTTGAGCTCATGTGCAATGCTAGGACTATGCTGTGGGAGCAGCATTGGGACAAAGACGAGACAAGATGTTCAAAGCTATCTACTATGCAAGTCGTACACTCAATGCAGCCCAACAGAATTACACAACTACTGAGAAAGAAATGCTAGCAGTGGTGTTTGCATTCGAAAAGTTCAGAACATATCTCATTGGCACCAAGGTAACTGTTTTCACTGACCATGCAGCTCTTCGCTACTTGTTTGCCAAAAAGGATGTCAAGCCCAGGTTGATATGATGGATACTCCTACTACAAGAATTTGACTTTGAAGTCAAAGACAAGAAAGGTTGTGAGAACCAGGTGGCTGATCACCTGTCACGACTAGAGCTGGAAGAAAGAACTGAAGGTGGAGTTATCAATGAGTCGTTCCCAGACGAACAACTCTTCAAGGTAAATGTTACACATCCTTGGTTTGTAGATATAGCTAATTTTCTGGCTGCAGGGGAATTACCTTCAGATTTAACTTATCACCAAAAGAAGAAATTTCTTCATGATGCCAAGTTTTCTGTGGGACGATCCCTTCTGTTCAAGAGATGCGCTGATCAGATAATTAGACGATGTGTAGCAGAGGAAGAAGCGGGTACGATTCTAGAGCAGTGTCATTCCTCACCCTACGGTGGACACTTTGGAGCATCTAGAACAACAGCTAAAGTATTACAGTCAGGTTTTTATTGGCCTAATCTGTTTAAGGATAGTTATACGTTAGTTAAGTAATGTATAAATACCAAAGTTGGTAATATTTCTAGACGACATGAATTACCACTAACAAATATTTTGGAGGTGGAACTCTGTGATGTCTGGGGTATTGACTTTATGGGTCCATTCTCATCCTCTTTTGGTCAATCTTACATTTTACTTGCTGTTGATTATGTGTCCAAATGGGTGGAAGCCATTGCCACCAGTACTAATGATGCTCGAGTTGTTGTTAAGTTTGTCCACAGGAACATTTTCACAAGATTTGGAACGCCGAGAGCCATTATCATGATGAAGGTACGCATTTCTGTAACAAAATTTTTAACTCACTGTTGGCTAAGTATGATGTGAAGCACAGGGTGACACTGGCATACCATCCGCAAGCTAATGGCAAGCAGAGGTATCCAACCAGGAGATTAAGCAAATTAGAAAAACAGTGAAGACAAACCGGAAGGATTGGGCGATCAAGCTAGATGATGCATTATGGGCGTACAAGACTGCATACAAGACACTTATCGGGATGTCGCCTTATAGGTTGGTCTTTGGGAAAGCTTGCCATCTACCTTTGGAACTGGAGCACAAAGCATTTTGGGCTGTCAAAAAGCTAAATTTTGATATGGGAGCATCTGGCGAGCAAAGACTGCTGCAGCTGAGTGAGATGGAGGAATTCAGGAATGATGCAACGAAATGCAAAGATATACAAAGAAAGGACAAAGAGATGGCACGACAAGCAGATTCTTCGACGAGATTTCGAACCAGGGCAACAGTGTTATTATTCAATTCTCGACTGAGGTTGTTTCCTGGTAAGTTAAAATCACGATGGTCTAGACCGTTCACAGTAGAAACAGTGTATCCACATGGTGCATTGAGTTAAAGTGCACCAATGGGCAGACATTTAAAGTCAATGGTCAAAGGGTCAAGCATTACTTTGGAAATGAAGTGCGAACTATGGACAACATCCCACTTGGAGAACCAAAGTAGACAGGAGAAAGTCAGGCTGATGACGTTAAACCAAGCGCTGTGTGGGAGGCAACCCATTTTATTTATTTTTGCATTCGTTTTGCCTTTATTATTTTATTTCAATTCTTTAGTTATTAATTTTAATCATCTCTATTCAAGTATGAATTTGAATCTTTTTTTTTTTTTTGCAGGTTTTTATTCATGAATTAAAAAAAAAAAAATCGAGAAGGTTATGACAGTGTGCCCCGCGCACATGCGACGAATATCCGCGCACATGCGCGATATTGGCAGAGGGCTCAGCGCATATGCGCCAATCCTGGCGCGCACATGCGCGAAACTTACAGAGAGGTCGGCGCATATGCGCCAATCCTGGAGCGCACATGCGCGAACTTACAGAGAGGTCGGCGCATATGCGCCAATACTCGCGCGCATATGCGCCACATTCCAGCATGCCGGCCAGTAGCAGACGCGCATATGCGCCACTTCATGGCGCGCTATGCGCGCGACTCAGTTTAAGGAAAAAAGGAGATCGCGACTTCAGAATTCAGAAACCCACTCTCCTCACACATCACAGCACCTCCCTCCTTCAGCACTCCACGCCGCCACACCGCTCTTCCTCAGAAACCCACGCCGCTGCCTCCCACTACCGAAAGCCGACCACCGCCTTCACAACAGCAAATTTTCCACCAACACTCCGATTTCTGGTAACTCTCTCGTGAAGTTAAAGGCTTTATTTCGAAATTTTCTCAAATCTTGAGAATAGTTGAGAATCAGTGTGCGATTTTTAGAGGAACTTCTGTTATTGTGACGTGGGGTACATCGTTTTGTTCTAAATCAGTTTGTGATTGGGGCATATCGTATTGCTAACCGATTAAGTGGTTTGGTGAAATTATAATCGTTACCTACATTGTGATTACCAGATTTTTTTTTTTGGCTCTTCAATTGTTAAATTTAGTCGGTGTTGATTGTGAATTGGATTATTGAGTTGATATGGCGCCGAAAAGAGGTCAAAAAAGGGTGCCTCTTCCTTCAAGCTTCGATTCTCACCGATTCTGGAATGAGGAGGCCCAACAGGTGTATAAGAGCTCGATGACTCGGTCTATCATCCCAGAGAGGGGATTTAATTTATCAACAATACGTGGTATTATTAAGCGTGAACTGGAAAGAAGACAATGGGTTGAATTTGCTCAACCTCCTCTAGATGCTGTGATTTCTGTTGTGATAGAGTTCTATGCCAATCTGCGGATACGGCATGACGAGTCAAAAGTACTGGTGCGAGGTAAATTGGTATCATTTGATTCTCAGACGATAATATGATCTATCAGATGCCAAGCCTCGAAAAGACGAGTACAGTGAATTCTTAGAAGATGGGGTTGATTATTCAGAGGTCATTAGGACCGTGTGTCAGGCATGCGCCGTATGGAAATGAGCTCGAGTGGTCCAATCTCGCTGAAAAAATCCGAGATGAACCCTAATGCAAGTGCGTGGACATCGTTCGTGTTCGCTCGGGTTCTCCCATCCTTGCATTACCACGATGTAACCAAAGACAAAGTTGCGCTTGTCTTTGCTATTTTTGATGGGCAAATCTGTTAACTTGGGAAGAATGATATGGATCGATCAAGAGCCGGCACAGGATTAGCCACGGTCGCCCTTCCATGCCCTCACATTGTTACCGAACTATGCAGACAGGCCGGCGTCTCCTGGTCGCCTGATGAGCCAGTGCTTAAGCCGAAGGCTCCCATCATTGCTTCCTATAGACCCCCCGATGATCCAGATGACGAGGACCTGCCCACAGGCACAACTTCCACCACCACCACCACCTGAGGGAGCCCGACAGCGCAGGGGAGACCGACTTCACAGACTTCAGACAGAGATGGGCGAGCAGAGGGGTTACTAGTTGAGCAGCGCCAGGTGCTGGATTCGCTTCAGCACCGCACGGACCATTTCATGGGATACATGATGGACTTCACATCCGTTCTTGCTATGCGGTTCCCGCCTATAGTCCAGAGGATCCTATGTTTCCCCAGCACCTGCCTGGCCACCACAGTATCCAGGACCTCCTCCACAGGCCCACACCCCAGCACATGGATGAAGATCTTGATGATGATGACGGCGAGCACTGACGCTTGTCGTGGAGGTACGATTGTCCCATTCTTTCTTGTTTATACATTGAGGGCAATGCATGTTTTAAGTTTGGGGGGTTGATTTGATTTTTTTGATTTGATTCGATTTGATGCTTTGATGTTTATTTTATTTAAATGCTTTGATGTTATTTAATTTTAAATATATATATATATATATTAATTTAGTCTTTATGTTTTTCGCAGTCGTTAATTTTTTTAGAATTGTGGAATTAAGGTGATAATCAAACAATGAGGAGAGTTGACCCAAATTCATGTTGTTCCTTGATTACAAATCCGAATGCATGCTATCTTAACCTAACCGTTTACACATTAATTCACAATTGCTATGATTGTTGATACACCCGATGTCAAGAGAGTGTTCATGTGGTTTGTGATTTGAATTGTATGAATGGACTCCAAAACCTGCATGTTGATTACTTGTTGTTGAGTTACATGTTCACTAACACAAAAAGATTCAGGCAGTCTTTGATTTATGTTGGGCCTGTTTTCCTTGAAAAAGTTGTCATTGTTAGCCCTTTGAGCCTAAATGAGAATGAGATGTGTGATTTGTTCTGTTTGAATACCCGAAAACATGATATGTCTGTGTTTGTTGATTGGTAAATTGAAAGGAGTCTAGAACTTGGTTTGGCACTCTTTGAGGCGAGATACGGGTATTGTGTGACTTAGGGATATTTAGGCGATTCTTGGAACGTTTGAGCCTTCAAGACTACCCATAACATCATTTACACCCTAGTGTCCCATGTTTGAGCTTAATGAAATCGAATGGAGTGTGCCAAGGCACACAAAAGCCCTCATTCGTATCAATTCTAAACTCCTATGTCACTACCATTTTTTGAGCATATACACTAGTACCTACCGAAAACTGAGAAAAAAGGAACCTGTGTATCACTACAAAAGTTCTTCTCCCTTGTGTGCATAAAGAATATCATCGAAAAGAAAAAGATGAAAAGATGAAAAGAAAGAAAGAAATGTCTATAAAAAAAAAAGAAGATGTTGAAAAAAAAAGGGGGGAAATAAAAGTTGAATAAAGAGTAAAAGAGTATGACATGTGATGTGAAAAGAGGACAAAATGGTGAATATGTTGTGGCAAGGCAATGGAAGTGAAACAAACAGGAAGGAGACACATGTTGAAAAAAAAACTGGTTTGTTTTCTCTCACTTTTGATTCCCTATCTTCATTTGTAGCCATTAGCCGTAGCCTAACGTTATAAGCTTAAAAACCTATTAACCGAGTCACACGTACCCAATATACTAGTGGAGAAGAGTTGTCAAAGTTAAGCCTATGGACACTTGAAAAATACCGTCGATAAACACAAAATTTTATTGTCTACATGTGCTCTCATGATAATCGATTTTATTTGGTTAATTTTGTCTTCACTCTTCATAATACCACTTTGTTTAGCCAAATGTTACCCTATAAGTCCTGTTGATTTGTGAAGATACATGTGTGTCTCAATGATTTTTCTAATTACATGTGTGTCGAGGAGTCCAAAATTTATGAGAAGAAAGTTATGAACTTATCTTGGCATTTGGAGTGGGTAAACGAGAATAGCAGAACACACACGCACGTGAACTGTGAGTAATGTTGCATGTGTTGATTCAATATCATGGAAACTGTATCTCTGAGGCGAGTGGTTACCCTTTATTCCAAAATTCTTGTTCGTTTAGTTACTTTCTTTAGGATGTGTTTAGTCCGAGTCTAGCTAATGTTTTATTTATTTTATTTTGCAAGGGACTAGCAAAAGTTTAAGTTTGGGGGATTTGATAAGTGCACTTTGTGCACTTAAATTGTCCTTATAATTCATACAGATTGTTAGTTTTCTGGGCAGAATTACGCGCTTTTGTTGTTTTTTGGTGTAAATGCAGGAATCTAGGTGCAGCTACAACATGTGTGTGAAAACGAGCTAAAATGGCGCCTAGGAGAAGAAGTGCGAGCAATGCCCCGAAGCGAGTGGACTACAGTAGCGCATATGCGCGAGAGAGAACAGGCGAGACCAGTGAGCACGCGCATATGCGCCGCTCAGGGCCGCATATGCGCGCAAGAAGAAGGCACCACAGAAGGACCCGCGCATATGCGCGCGGCGCGAATTTTCAGAATTAAATAGGTCTCGGCGTGTTTTTTTTAGGGTTCTGAATTTTTCTTGGCACAATCGTCATATCATTCGAGAAGAGGAGAAAATGTGAGAGCGCACGGAGCACAGGACGCGAAGAACAGAGATAAAAGACGTTGGATCCGGACACGGAGACGCACTTTCATCTCTCGCCAACACGTTCTTAATTCGGTTTCTTACTTTTACGTTTTTAATGATTACAAACAGGTTTTTTTGATTTAAATTCGAGTATGAACTAATTCTATTTTAGAGATTGATCTAGTCTTGGTTGATCCTATGTTATTTACGTTTTGAACTTTCATGAATTAATTCATCGTGTTATTTGTGATTTCTTGTCATTAATGCTTTTGATTACTGGCCATAATTCGACTGATCTAATAATTGAGATCTAACACTCGAGAGAGGTGATCAAAATTAGGACAGGTGAAATCGCATCGTCGATGTTTATAACGTGCAAAAGACGTATAACTTTGGCGAATCCATAAGAGAACCTTGGTTGCATTTATTACGTGTTACTTGATTTTGTATAGACATATTAAAATCGGTAATGGGTAATACAGTTCTAGTTATCATTGAAAAAGGGAATAAAATTATTGTTAGTTATTGGTTAGTAAACACGATGCAATTAAATAACATGTTAGTTAATTTTGATTTAGCATAGGGGAAACCAGAAGAATCATATCTCTAGATTTATTTACTCGGTGAATTTCTACTGCGTGCTAGAGTTACAGGATTTGTTATTTTATTTGAATTGATCATAAACCAAACATTTAAATTGTCTAAATAAAATTGAGCTATGTCAGTCATGGTAATTAATATACAATTTAAATAATTACTCTTCGTGGGATCGATATCTGTACTCAACCAGCACTAAAACTTGACAACGTATACTTGCGGTAGTGAACATACGCAACAACGATAAGCTAACGTCCCAACCCTGTCGAAGATCTCGAATGGTCCGATGAATCTCGACTAAGCTTCCCTTTCTTCCCAAATCGCATGACACCTTTCATAGGTGCTACCTTCATGAAAACATAGCTGCCAACGGCAAACTCTAGATCTCTCCTCCTCTGATCCGCATAGCTCTTCTGTCGTCTCTGAGCAGTCCTCATCCTATCACAGATCTTGACTACTACATCGGCAGCCTGCTGATTAATCTCCGGACCCAATTCTGCTCTTTCCCCTACTTCATCCCAATGAATAGGAGATCTACACTTACGACCATACAGTGCTTCAAACGGAGCCATACCTATAGACGACTGGAAATTGTTGTTATAGGTGAACTCTACTAATGGCAAATTCGACTCCCAACTCCCAGAGAAATCCATAACACAAGCACGGAGAAGATCCTCCAAATCTGAATAACTCGCTGACTTCCCTGTCTGAGGGTGGAAGCTGTGCTAAACAACAACTTCGTACCCATAGTCGAATGCAAACTCTTCCAAAATGAGGAAGTAAATCTAGGATATCTGTCAGACACTATAGAAACTGGAACACCATGAAGTCTGACTATCTCTCGGATATACAACTCTGCATACTGAATCATGGTGAAAGTCGTCTTGATAGGCAAGAAGTGCGCTGATTTGATTAGACATCAACGATCACCCAGATAGCATTTGATCCTCTAACTGACTTCGGCACACCACGAAGTCCATCGTGACATTCTCCCACTTCCACTCGAGAATGGAAGAGGCTTGAGCATACCTGCTGGTCTCTGATGCTCCGCCTTCACAAGCTGACATGTCAAAACTCGGACACAAAACGTCTGATGTCTTTCTTCATCCCAGGCCACCAATACAACAACTGCAGATCTTTGTACATTTTCGTACTCCCAGGATGAATAGAGTACGGTGACTTATGGGCCTCTGATAAATATCTGCTCGAGTAGAACCACTGCTAGGAACCCATATTCTGTCTCGGTATCTCACATACGTTGCTGACTGTATAAAGACACTGCCCTTGGCCTCATCTCTCTACTTCCACTTTTCCAACTGCTCATCTGCTGACTTCCCACTGCGAATACGGTCTAGAATAGAAGACTGAATCGTCAAAGTAGATAGACGGAGAACTCTACCTCGAGGATAAGTCTCTAGATCAACCTCTACATCTCAGACTGAACAGGTCTCTGAATCGTCAAATGAGCCATCACTGCGATCTTCCTACTCAATGCATCCGCAAACATGCTTTGCCCGTGGTGCTAATGTCCAGTCGTAATCCTTCACTAACTCCAACCAACGCCTCTGACGCATATTCAGCTCTTCTGCGTAAAGAAGTACTTGAGGCTCTTATGGTCGGTAAAGATCTGGCACTTCTCTTCGTACAATAATGCCCCAAATCTTCAAGGCAAAAACCACGGCTGTCAACTCTAGATCATGGATAGGGTAATACTTCTCATGGATTTTCATCTGACGAGAAGTATACGCTATCACCTTCCCTTGCTGCATCAATACTGCGCCTAGATCGAGCTTCGAAGCATCGTATACAGAACAAACTCTCTGGACCCTGACGACATAGCCAAAACTTGTGCTAAGATAAGAGCTTGCTTCAAAGTATCGAAGCTCTTCTGACACTCCTCGCTCCACAAAAATTTAACATTCTTCTTGATCAATGATGTGAGTGGAACTGCGATAGAGAGGAATCTCTGAATAAAACTTCCGATAGTATCTTGCTAGCCCAAGGAAACTACGGATCTCTGATGCATTCTGCGGCACACCCAATCTCTGACTGCTGCAACTTTCGCTGGTCTACCTCAATCGCTGCTAGAAACGATGTGGCCTAAGAAGCCACCATCTCTAACCAGAACTCGCACTTACTGAACTTGGCGAATAATTTATGCTTCTGTAGGGCTACAAAACTGCGGTCAGATGTCTGCTGTGATCCTCATGATTCTTCGAGTAGACGAGAATGTCGTCTATGAACACTATCAAAAACTGGTCAAGATACGGCTTAAATACGCAATTCATGAGATCCTGAAAATCGGTGGCGCATTCGTCAAACCGAACGGCATTACAAGGAACTCGTAGTGGCCATAACGAGTCCTAAGAGCAGTCTTGGAAAATCAGCATCTTTCACACCCTCAACTGGTGATAACCATAACGCAGATCAATCTTGGAAATACCAAAGCTCCCCTGCAACTGATCAAATAAGTCCTCATCCGCGGAAGTGTGTACTTGTTCTTCACTGTAACCCTGTTCAACTCCCGGTAATCATACAGAGCCTCATAGAACCATCTTTTTTCTCCACAAATAAGACTGGCGTGCCCCATGGTGAAAAACTCGGGCGAATGAACTCCTTGTCAGAAGTTCCGAATCTGCTTCTTGATTCGCCATCTCTGTCAGTGCTAGTCGGTACGGTGCTTTTAGATCGGTACCGTACCTTGCATAAGCACAATCGAAAACTCCACTTCCTCTCGGGGTGCATACCGGAGACGTCTTCAGGAAACCTAGAAATCTCTAACAATCGGAACATCTGAGGCTGACTGACTGGGCGCCTCGGGAACGGATACACAAGTCACTAAAACGCCCGACACCCTCTACATAAGCTTCCTAGCCTGTAAGCAATGTATATGCGCGTAAAGGAAACACCTGTCTGTTCGAATAAGAACTTGCGTCATCCCAGGCGGTCGGACTAGAACAGATCTCCGCTGGAAGTCAATCAGAACTCTGTTCTGCAATAGCCAGTCCATCCCTAGAATGATGTCAAACTCTGGCATCGGCAGTACGATAAAATCCGCATAAAAAAGATGCCATGAAGCTCGAGGTCTGTGTCTCGGATCACATTGGTAGCTGTCATCTCCTCTCCAGAAGGCAGTACTACTGAATACGCCACATCTAACCCAACGGTCTTGACCTTGAGGAAGTTAGCAAAGACCTCTGAAATAACGAGTGAGTAGCCCCTGAATCTATCAAGGCTTTTGTAGCGGAACCGGATACAAAAATTCTCCTGAAAGGTTGAACATCAAGCTGAACCCAATAATTACTAGAACTAACTTATAAACAGGCGAAGGTCAAAGTTCTTTTAACCTAATTCCCGAAAATAACCCTGATTAGAGCATGCATCCTAATACAATTCTAAGTTCAAAATTCTAACACAGATTTCAGAAACGTCTAAATTCAAATATAAACTTAAATCTGTAAGATACCTATCATGAGCATGGTCTGGGTTCGTCTCTGCTGCATGGAGAGCAAAGACTCTGCCTTGGTAGGCAGACTTCCACGAGGGCACTGCTGCAGCAAGTGTCTGGACTACCACACTTAACACTTCCCTGAACCATACATACATGCTCCAGGATGGCGGCATGTGCACTTAGGATAGACTTGGGTGCTCAAAGGTCCTTGGGACTGCACGTCCCTGCTGCTGCTGCCGCTGTCCTCTGTTCTTGGGTGGGCCATGGAAAGGCCTCTTGTCTGATGCTGCTCTGAGGAGGAGGACGGTGTGGCATCTGGACTGGACGCTTGCACTGGCGGTCTCCTCTATATCCTGCTGATCCTGCTCTGCAGGTAGAGATCTGGAGACGGCAACATCATAATAGTAGGGCCAGCCACCCTAACATCACGGCGCAAGATCGCCGCAGACCATCTAGAAAATGCCTCAACTTTGCTCCAGCATCACTCGCAATTAGGGGCACGAAATGGCAAATAAATTAGTTACCCATTAAGTAATTAGAGTTTTATCTACACATTAAATAAGTTTGTGAGTTAATAAATTAGTTATTGAAATTATTTACTACTTGCCTCAAATTACTTAATAATTCCCTAAAAATTCTTTATATTAAATTAACCTATTATTTGTCTTAAATAAATTCTGGACTGTTTTCTTAATGTTAAATTTATCTCATTACTCCAACTCCGTCTGGCCTCACTTAATTAGCTGAAAAGGTAACAATTAAACTACTGCACAAAGAATTAAATTTAAAGAAAAAAATTTAACCCCATGCAATAAAAATCATTTTAATTTAAATACTAGAAATTATGCATGGCTTATACGTAGTCTGATTTACGGGTTCTACACATGCACTTTCCAAATGTAAGCGATTGCACTCTTTGCACAGTGGCCTATCTACAGTTTTGCCGCTCCAAGTTTTGGTGGCTTTTGTTGCCCCCGCTTCTTCACTTGCCATTGGGGCTTTTGCTGCACTTGAGCTCTAGGAGGTCCCATAAATTGCTTTTTAGTTGGCTGAGAGTTCGCTGGTGCTGCTGCCCTTGCGCTGCATCTCAAAGTCAATATCTTTCAGGGCTTGCTCAGCTTTGAATGCACAAGCAGTCTCAGCTGCATAATCCGCCGATTGCATCATCACCACATCATGGTGTATGGTAGGTCGATGCCATCCATAAAGTGCCATAATTTCTCAGCAACACCTCTAGCTATAAGGGAATCAAAGTGACAATCCATATCAAATCTCCTAACAAATTCAGCCACAGTCGTACTCCTTGACGGAGAGTCATAAATTCCGTCGTCATGCGCCCTCGGATGTTAACAGTAAATTTTTTCATAGAAAATGTAATACTCGTGACTAACAAATTAGTGCGGAAGCTTTAAAATATAATTTGGAGAAAAGGTTTAATTGTAAAAAAACATTTGGGAAGCACTCCCCACAAATAGGACATGCCACTGTTCAAGCAACAAATAAATACATTGAAAAGATTTTCATTTTCATCAGATAACACTTAATATAGTATCTACACATATTCTAATTCAAATACCAAAACAAG
>NW_027459987.1:5000-20000 GCF_025594145.1 Primulina tabacum
GGCACAACAGATTTTGGAAATATAGATTTGAATCGCGAAGAATATGAAAGAAAAACACCAAGCGATAAAACTATTTTTTTATGGACTGGAAAAAATCATTTGAAAAATAAAGAAAGAATATTCTTATTTTTTATTTTTTTTAGTAATATTTTATACAATTTTTCCATATCGTTCACCTATACCTATTCTTTTTTTTATAAAAAAAATATTTCTTTTAAAAAGAAAATAAATCTATAATGAATTAGGAAAACGTATATTTATTTTGAACAATAGATGTCTTTCACATCCAGCTATACCAATGAGTAATCTCTTAATTTTAATTTCAATGGCAGTTCCAAAAAAACGTACTTCTGTATCAAAAAAGCGTATTCGAAAAAATGTTTGGAAAATGAATGGGTATTGTGCATCGTTAAAAGCGTTTTCCTTAGGGAAATCTCTTTCTACCGGGAATTCAAAAAGTTTTTTTGTGCGACAAACAAATAAAATAAATAGTAAAACGTTGAAATAATCTGAATCGGGCTGACTCGAAAAATTGACTGATTTTATTTCAAAAATAAAATTCTTGATTTCCATTCCCTATCGGAGTTAATCAATATAAAATGGAATTCTCGCCGCTTTGAGAATCTAGAATATATAAAAAACTCTTTTACCAAATTCGAAAAAAAAGAATACTTTCTTTTTATTAAAAATTAACAAAAAAACACAAGATACTCGATTTTTTTAGTATATCTTTTCATTTTCAAGGTGGGGAGTATTATCTTCCCCATCAACCTATTTCTTCCAATAATATAAGTTTTTATTTTTTCTATATATTAACTTTCTCTATATCTATAGAAGAGCGAATATTTTTCGTTACTAAAATAATGGAAACTCAAATTCTAAACCCTTTTGTGTAACTTTATTACTTTTTTATTTCCTCGAAATTCCTATAAACCGCCCTAATATCTCTTGTGATGAATCCATTCAAAAATACTTATTGAAATTATTCTGGATAAATAATGTGTCAATTGTGAATGATTCAAAATGGATTTGTTTTTATCAATATTCATTGATAAACTGCATTTTTTGTTTTCGATTTTTGAGAGCAACTAAATTTTTAAATAGTTCATTAAAACAAAAATTTCCCTTAATTAAATTGATAGTAGGATTTTTGAATTTTGCAAGAATTCAAGTTGACGAGAGTATAAAATAAGATGCACGAAATCAAAATGAAGACTCTAAACTAAAATAATGAACCTTCAAATACCTATGTTGAAGAAATTTTTATTCATCAATTTGAATCTTTCCTAAAAAATATTGCAACCAATCGAATTCTTAAATCTAGACGATTGCTTAGTCATAGACTATTATGAGTTCAAGATAAGCCGCTATGGTGAAATTGGTAGACACGCTGCTCTTAGGAAGCAGTGCTAGAGCATCTCGGTTCGAGTCCGAGTGGCGGCATGTCATCTCCTAAAAAAAGTAAATAGATCCTATAATGAATCCAACCCTCCATATGGATTTTCTAATTAAAGGACTCCTAGAATCTTATGATATTTTCAACCTTAGAGCATATATTAACTCATATTTCTTTTTCGCTCGTTTCAATTGTACTTATAATTCATTTGATAACTTTTTTAGTCGATGAAATCGTAAAATTATATGATTCATCCGAAAAGGGCATGATAATGAATTTGTTATCTATAACAGGATTATTAGTTACTCGTTGGATTTATTCGGAACATTTTCCACTAAGTGATTTATATGAATCATTAATTTTCCTTTCCTGGAGTTTTTCCCTTATTCATATAGTTCCGTATTTCAAAAAAAATAAAAATATTATAAGCACAATAATTGGCCCAAGTGCCATTTTTACCCAAGGCTTTGCTACTTCAGGTCTTTTAACTGAAATACACAAATCCACAGTATTAGTACCAGCTCTTCAATCTGAGTGGTTAATAATGCACGTAAGTACGATGATATTAGGCTACGCTGCCCTTTTATGTGGATCATTATTATCAGTATCACTTATAGTCATTACAGTTAGAAAAAATAAAAAGTTTTTTTCTACGAGTAATCGTTTTTTAAATTTCAATGGTTCCTTTTTCTTTGGTGAAATTGAATACATGAACGAACGAAGTACTATTTTCAAAAATACTTCTCTTTTTAATTATTACAGGTCCCAATTGATTCAACAATTGGATTATTGGAGTTATCGGGTTATTAGTCTAGGATTTATCTTTTTAACCATAGGAATTCTTTCTGGAGCAGTATGGGCTAACGAAGCATGGGGATCTTATTGGAGTTGGGATCCAAAAGAAACTTGGGCTTTTATTACTTGGATCGTATTCGCGATTTATTTACATACTCGAACAAATATAAAATTGCAGGGTACCAATTCAGCAATTGTGGCGTCTATTGGATTTCTTATAATTTGGATATGCTATTTTGGGATAAATCTATTAGGAATAGGACTACATAGTTATGGTTTATTTACATTAACATATAATTGAATTAAACACAATTAATTTTAAGGGGTTATGATGAATAGGAATAGAAAAGTGGACAACACATATCAGATAAAAAAAACTTTGTGTGAACAGGTGAGAACCCTGTGAATTTAATAGTGTAGTGATTCACAAGGTTCTCACCTGTTCAAATTGATTTTTTTTACTTAACCTAAGAGAAGAAAAAAAACCCTCTTTTTTTCATTGTACAACGAACATAAAAAAAATAATATTTTTTTTTCTTTTTTATTCATCAAAACTATCCATAAAAAGAATTAGATAGAATAACTTCAACCTTTTCAACTGATAGTGAAAGAACAAAATCAGGATACATACCAATACCTAGTACGGGTAAAAAAATAGAGATCAAAATAAATGACTCTCGCGGTCCAGAATCAAAAAAATAATTGGTTGGTACATTAAATATCTTGTATCCATAGAACATCTGGCGTAACATAGATAATAAATAAATAGGAGTTAATATGATTCCAATTGCCATTACAAAAGTAATTAGTAGTTTTGTCATTAAAAAATATTTTGGACTAGTAAGTAGTCCAAAAAATACTATTAATTCGGCAATAAAACCACTCATACCTGGTAATGCAAGGTAGGCCATCGAAAAGCTACTGAACATCGTGAATATTTTTGGCATTGGGATAGCTATTCCACCCATTTCGTCAAGATACACAAGACGTATTCTATCATAAGTAGTTCCGGCCAAGAAAAAGAGTGCAGCACCAATAAATCCATGAGAGATTATTTGTAAAAGGGCTCCGTTGAGCCCCATATCTGTGATAGAACCAATTCCTATAATTATGAAACCCATATGTGATACAGAGGAATAAGCTATTCTTTTTTTTAAATTCCGTTGACCCAGAGATGTTGAAGCTGCATAGATTATTTGCATTGCACCTACTATCATCAACCAAGGAGAAAATATAGAATGAGCATGAGGAAATAATTCCATATTGATTCGAACTAATCCATACGCTCCCATTTTTAATAAGATTCCGGCTAGAAGCATACAAGTACTATAATGTGCTTCTCCATGGGTATCTGGTAACCATGTATGTAGGGGTATGATTGGCAATTTGACAGCAAAAGAAATAAAAAATCCAATATATAATAGTATTTCCAAGCCCACAGGATAGGGCTGATTAGCTAATATTTCAAAATTAAGTGTTGGTTCATTAGAACCATATAAACCGATACCCAGAACTCCCATTAAAAGAAAAACGGAACCACCCGCTGTATACAAAATAAATTTTGTAGCTGAGTACAGACGTTTTTTTCCTCCCCACATGGATACAAGTAGATAAACGGGAATTAATTCTAACTCCCACATCAGGAAAAAAAGTAAAAGGTCCCGAGAGGAAAATAATCCTATTTGCCCACTGTACATTGCTAACATCAGAAAATGAAATAATCGAGAATCTCGAGTAATAGGCCGAGCCGCTAAAGTAGCTAAAGTCGTAATGAATCCCGTCAGTAAAATAGGTCCTATAGAAAGTCCATCTATTCCTAATCTCCAATGAAAATCAAAAAAAGCGATCCATTGGAAATCCTCCACTAGTTGGATTAATGGATCATCCAATTGAAAATGATAACAGAATGCATAAGTCGTTAGAAGAAGTTCTAAAATACATATGCATGTAGTATACCAACGGATTAGTCGATTTCCTATATGTGGAAGAAAGAAAATTAATGAACCTGCAGATATTGGCAAAACTACAATTATTGTTAATAAAGGAAAATGATTCGTGGTAAAGACAAGATACATTTGGGCCAGAAAAATCCGTGCTCAAAATCAAATAAAAATATTTTGAGCACGGATTTTGTCGGTAAAAAAAAGATGAATTCAAGGAGAGTTTTATGGAACGTATCAATAAGCTAGACCCATACTACGAGTTGTTTCTTGCAATAAATAAACTCGAACACTCAAGAAATCGGTCGGACAGGCAGATTCACATCGCTTACAACCAACACAGTCTTCGGTCCTTGGAGCAGAAGCGATTTGTTTAGCTTTACATCCGTCCCAGGGTATCATTTCTAATACATCAGTGGGGCACGCTCGAACACATTGAGTACATCCTATACATGTATCATAAATCTTTACTGAATGTGACATTGTATCTATACAGTTTTGAACATCATAAGATTTCGATCTAGTAAACTAACTGAGAAGTGGATCCTATATTTAGATACCGGACGAATCAATGAGTGATCAGAATCAATCTACTTCCGAATTGATTTAGGAGCTAGGGCCAAAATACTTTGATT
Source organism: Primulina tabacum (assembly GCF_025594145.1). Lineage (NCBI taxonomy): Eukaryota > Viridiplantae > Streptophyta > Magnoliopsida > Lamiales > Gesneriaceae > Primulina > Primulina tabacum. The sequence goes on from NW_027459987.1 coordinate 9,767, forward strand.
TCTTCTTTTTTTGCAACCATGATCATACTTGACCTATCAAACCTGCTAATTTGAATTAATTTATGACTATTCGAATTTTGATTTATATGATTAATACTATTTATTCAACAAATTTGATTGGTTAATACGAGTTGATTTTCTGTTACGATAAATTGATGAAATAATAGCAGGTCCAATAGCTGCTTCAGCGGCTGCAATAGCTATAATAAAAATTGAGAAAATGTCTCCTCTTAATTGACGATTATCAAAAATATCAGAAAATGTTACAAAATTTATATTAACTGAATTTAATATAAGTTCAAGACACATAAGGGCTCTAACAATATTCCGACTTGTGATCAATCCATAAATACCAATAGAAAATAAATAGGCACTCAAAACAAGTACATGTTCCAGCATCATTAACCAACTCCTTATCAATCTTGATTCCTTTCAATCTGAACAATAATTCAATCGATTCGCTTCTAACAAGTAGGAAACAAGGGAATATATTAGTAATAGATCGATAGAAAAAGGGATTTCTATTTTAGACAGGAACTAAAGGGATTATAACATTCCTTTTTCGTTGATTCTATTTGAATTCTTCGTTTTAAAGATTTATTATTGACGAGCTATAACAATTGCACCTATTAAAGCAACTAAAAGAATTATTGAAATGAGTTCAAATGGAAGAAAAAAATCTGTTGATAAATGAATTCCAATTTGTTGACTATTACTTATCAAATCTTGCTCTAGAATCTGGTTTGATTTTGTAGTCCAAATGATCCCATACCACGACGTATCTGGAATAGTAGTAATTAGTGAAATAAAAAGACTTGTACAAACCATTGAAGTAACTCCATCCCCAACGGTCCAAAGAGAAAAATCTTTGTAATATTCTGACCCATTCATGAACATCACAGCAAAAATGATTAAAACATTTATAGCTCCTACATAAATAAGAAGCTGCGCAGCAGCTACAAAATACGAATTCGATAGAATATAGAATAAGGATATACAAAAAAGAACCAATCCCAATGAAAAGGCCGAATAAATTGGATTCGGAAGTAATACTACTCCCAGACTTCCTAATATAAGACCCGATCCCAAAACGACTAAAATAAAATCATGTATTGGTGTAGGTAAATCCATTTTATTTTATAGAAAAAAAAGAAATCGAAATATTTCATGACTTTATTGACCTGACTAGGAAAGAGGAGGTTATCAGGATACTTCTTAATCTTAATTGACAGAAATTTGAATGGAGGTGGTGTGGGTTGATGTAGATAGAGTTATGGGGCTACTATATTATCGAAACCAGAATTTAAAACTATTGAAATCATATTCGAATATAAATTGACTTTCAATTCAAATTAAACCACAATTATCGCCAAGTAATCGCTCATTTGTATTGACCAAGCAAAAACCTCATTCCCTAATTCAAGAAAAAATCACTTTTGAACCTAAAGGAATGTTTTTTGAATAACGATTTTATACATTTTTGATTTGAGGTGAATTCGAAGAAATTGTTCGAATTGTATAATCGTCAATTATTGACACCGGTAACCGACCTAAAGCAATTTGATTATAATTCAATTCATGACGATCGTAAGTGGAAAGCTCATATTCTTCAGTCATTGATAAACAATTTGTTGGACAATACTCAACGCAATTACCACAAAATATACAGATTCCAAAATCAATACTGTAATTAAGTAATCGTTTCTTTCGAATATCAGATTCCAATTTCCAATCAACAACAGGTAAATCTATAGGACATACGCGAACACATACTTCACAAGCAATGCATTTATCAAATTCAAAGTGGATTCGGCCTCGGAAACGTTCTGATGTGATCAATTTTTCGTAGGGGTATTGAATAGTTATAGGTAAACGATTCGCATGGGACAAGGTAATCATGAAACCTTGACCAATGTACCTGGCAGCTCGTAGTGTTTGTTGACTAGAATTTAAGAACTCAATTAACATAGGGAACATATCGAATATCTATAACTAAATTGATAGTTGTTTCTTTCTCTTGTTTCAGATAAGTTGTGAATAGGGAATTCTTTTACAGTGAAAGAAGTTGGGACGAAGTTGTTAATAATAAATTACCTAGCGAAATAGGTAAAAGAAATTTCCATCCAAGATTTAAAAGTTGGTCTATTCTCAGTCTCGGTAAAGTCCATCTTGTTGCAATAGAAATGAACAAGAACAAATAAGTTTTAGCTAATGTAATAAAGATATCGATTATTGTTCCAAAAACCTTACTTTTTTTTTTAATGTCAAAAAGCTCAGGAACGAATATGTATGGAATAGAAAGATTCCAACCCCCAAAGTAAAGAACTGTTACAAATAATGAAGAAACAAGTAGATTTAGATATGAAGCAACATAAAATAAACCAAATTTTATACCTGAATATTCGGTTTGATAACCTGCTACTAATTCTTCTTCTGCTTCTGGTAAATCAAAGGGTAATCTCTCACACTCGGCTAGAGAAGAAATTATAAAAACTATAAACCCTATAGGTTGTCGCCACAAATTCCACCCCCAAAAACCATATTTTGACTGCGCTTCAACTATATCAACTGTACTTGAACTATTAGATAATCATAGTCGACGCTAACATCACTGCTCCTGTCGCTATTACAGAATCGTACATGAGATTTTCACCTCATACGGCTCCTCATAGGTCACAAATAAGGACCTTTCTACATTATTTTTTTGTGGTTATAAGATCGATCGAGAGTCAAACGCTTATTCTAAGGTTTCGAATTAGACCAATGAAATTCTGTCTGCTAGATTTCGAATAAATAAAGTGCTTCTGAATTGATCTCATCTTTTAATAATTTTCATTTTTCTTTGTTGATTAAAAACTTTATCCTTGAATAAAAAAAGGCTTTTTAGACGAATATCACATAGATATCTCAACCTATAATTTTCGATTACGAAAAAGAATTAGCGATTGCATTTCATAATAAGAATTCTATCTTTCTAAATAAGGATAGGTATGAATAAAAAAAAAAAAGATCTCTTTTTGCAATTCTAGTCTTTCTATTTTATTTCGTTCCTATTCTCCTTTCTCAAAAAAAAGGGGACGTTATCTAAAGTAAAAGATTTCTTCGTTCTTGATAGTTATTTACTTAATCGGTGGATAGGAACATACTCTAGATCGAAATTGTGGGGGGTACTTCTTAATAATTTCTACCAACTTAAAGCCCGAACTCAAATTCCTTTTCTATAAAGAAATATCCTATTGGATAATTTCCAGAATCTCTATTATTAATCCTTTGTGTATCTTGGTCTTCCTAACCATTCACTCATTTTGTTTGAATCTCCCATTGGGGCAATCGCTATGTTAATAGATGGTAAAAACCCCATAAGTTGATCTTTTGAACCCGCTTCAAGTCATGATGACTAATCAACTAATCTTGGGGTAAACAGTCTCGACTGCTTATGTCTTTACTTTCACTTAATTCTTGTACATAGGAAATGAGATTGAATTCCTTTAACAGCAAATCTTTAAGCCGTTTTATTTCACTCATATAACTATCTGGTTTATTTTATCAACCCCAATGATGAATAAAAAAATATAAAATAGATATTCAGTTCATTTAACTTTCTTGCTAGAAATTAAAAGAAATAGGGGAATTTTTATGTCTCACTGAATCACACGTAGAGATATTGATAATACACATAGAGTTAATGGTATTTCATAACTAATTGATTGAGCAGCAGCCCTTAATCCACCTAAAAAGGAATATTTATTATTTGATCCATATCCCGACATAAGAAGTCCAACGGGAGCAAGGCTTGAAAAGGCGATCCATAAAAAAACACCAATACTAAGATCAGCTAGAATAAGTCGATAGCTAAAAGGAATTACTGAATAACTTAGTAAAATGGATATGACCGCTATGGATGGCCCGATACTGAATAAACGAGTATCGCCTCTAGATGGAAGAAGATTCTCTTTGAAAAGTAGTTTTGTACCATCTGCTAGAGCTTGAAGAATTCCTAAAGGCCCAGCGTATTCAGGTCCAATACGTTGTTGTATTCCTGCAGATATTTCTCTTTCTAACCAAACAATTACTAGTACACCTAGTGTGATTCCTAATACAAGAGTCAAAATAGGGACAAGCATCCATATGATCCTATAGACCTCTTTTAAGGATTCCAATCTGGAAAAAGAATTGATAGTTTGTATTTCAGTTGTATCAATTATCATTTCAACGATCAACTTCTCCCATAATGATATCTATGCTACCTAGTATCGTCATAATATCAGCCAATTTCATTCTTTTAACTAACTGAGGAAGAATTTGCAAGTTGATAAAACCCGGTGGTCGAATTTTCCATCTCCAAGGAAAAACACTCCGATCTCCTATCATAAAAATTCCCAATTCGCCTTTTGGTGCTTCAACTCTTACATAAAGTTCTTGTTTCGACAATTCAAAAGTTGGAGAAGGTTTTTTACTAATAAATCGATATTGAAAATCATTCCATTCAGGGTTTTTTATTCTATCAAAGCGTCGGATTTCTAAATTCTCATAGGGTCCCCCTGGAATTCCTTCCAGGGCCTGTTGAATAATTTTTATGGATTCTGTCATTTCACTGATTCGTACTAAATACCGCGCTAATGAATCCCCTTCTTTTTGCCATTGAACCTCCCAATCAAATTCATCGTAACACTCATAACGATCAACTTTACGAAGATCCCATTGTATTCCGGAAGCTCGTAGCATTGATCCTGATAAACCCCAATTTAGTGCTTCTTCTGCGCCAATAATGCCTACGCCTTCAACTCGTTCTAAAAAAATAGGATTCCGTGTAATAAGCTTTTGATATTCAGCAACCCCGGTTAAAAAATAATTGCAAAAATCCAAACATTTATCTATCCAGCCATGAGGTAGATCAGCAGCTACTCCTCCGATACGAAAATAATTATGCATCATGCGCATACCGGTGGAAGCTTCGAATAGGTCATATATCAATTCTCGTTCTCGAAAAATATAGAAGAAAGGAGTCTGTGCCCCAATATCTGCCATAAAAGGGCCAAGCCATAACAAATGGGAAGCGATACGACTCAATTCTAACATAATAGCTCTGATATAGCTAGCCCTTTGAGGTACTTGAATATTACCTAGCTGTTCCGGTCCATTTACAGTTATTGCTTCTGTGAACATAGTAGCTAAATAATCCCAACGCGTTACATAAGGCAAATATTGTATAATTGTTCGATTTTCCGCAATTTTCTCCATCCCTCTATGTAAATAACCCAATATTGGTTCACAGTCAATAACATCTTCACCGTCGAGAGTAACTATCAGTCGAAGAACACCATGCATTGATGGGTGGTGAGGGCCCATATTGACTATCATGAGGTCTTTTCTTGTAGTTGATGCAATCATAAGTTTTTTTTTCTCGAGTTGTTCTTCCGTGCGTTTCTGAAAGTAAAAAGAAGTTTATCAAAATGGAAATGAATAAGTTTAAATGGTATCACACTTCAAATTAACGAGTTTTTATTTCTCGAATACCCAACTCACCGATTAATTCTTTATAACGCCCTATATTCTTTTTTGACAAATAAGCCAGCAGCCGTTGACGTTTTCCCAAAATTTTTCGCAAACCTCTCTGAGATGAAGAGTCCTTTTTGTGCAATTCCAAATGTGAAGTAAGTCTCCTTATTTTAGTGGTGAAACTGAATACTTGAAATTCAACAGACCCTCTGTTTTCTTCGTTTTCTTTTTGAGAAATAATCGAAATGAATGAATTTTTGACCATAAAAAATGCCTTTGCTCCCTTTTTTTACAGATATGGATTTTACTGATCAGTAATAATAATGCTATTCATTTTAATGTGGTATATACAATTTATGAACTCCTAAATTTTCTGAAGTAAAATCAATCAATCCAACCAATTTAAAATTGGATTTAGATAGAGGATAGAAAAGGATTGGTACTTTTTCGCATCGAAGAATTTAGACCGAAAATGAAGCAGGTTCTGTTGATTTCTTTTGCGATCTAATTGAGACAAATTTCGTATTAGCTATTCGAATGAAATGTAAGACATGTGATGTGTGTATTTGGTTGCTTTCATATACTCTACAAGCATATAGTAAGTATATAAGTATATAGTAAGCATATATATAGTTAAAAAGTGTATTATTCACGAATTTTTAATTCGTGGATACATCTCTATCCTTAATATACAAAAATGACTGCCATTATTGGTATCAAACCAAGAACGATTCATACAAGCTAAATCTTCTAATCGATAATTAGGCCAAAGAAAAAGCTTTAATTTAATTAATTTATTTTTCTTTCTATCCAGATGTTTATTATCAGACGAAACTTGGTTGCTGTTTTTTACATTCTTCTCGTTCCAAAATACTGAATTTCTATCTACACCATTCCTACTCTTCGAATTGAAACAAATCAGAATTCTCAATTTTCTACGACATCTAAACGATAAAATATTTTCAGGAACAGGCAAATCTAAATGAGCTTTGTGCCTAGTTTCAGTTATTCTTTGATGTGGTGAACTAGCTTCATAAAAATTATTCTTAGAAACATATCTTTGTTCTTGGTATTTTTGATTAGTTTGGTGCTTACTCTTTTGAAATAAGGAAATACCTATGATTTGATACATAATCAATTGTCCATCGTCGTTTCCAGGCAAATGAATGGGGTCTATAATCAATACTCCCTTTTTCATCAATTCTGTAGGAGTTAAACTCTTCTGAATCAACATTATATCCAAACTCATTTCTCTCTTTTGAATTGAGGATATAATAATTTTTCTTGGATCTATTAGTCTAAGGAGGAGACAATATACCTTGATATTATTGATCATTTTTTGATTCAAAGTATCGTCCCATCTCAATTGAAAAAGCAAATAACGTTTCAGGAATAAATCTAGTTCTACTTCTGTGTTACTTTTGTATTGTTTTTGCTTTTTCCCTTTTTTCATGTCTGATCGTTCATAATTTTCTTCAATGTCTTTTTCTTGTGAAAGAATAGAGCGAAGGTATCTTCGGCTTGTGGATTCTTTTTGTTCCTGATTTCGATGATTTTTAGTCGATGGTATCAAAAAACTTCTTTTTTGCTTTTCATTGATCTTTTTATTTTCACTACTTTTTTTATTTCTATTCAAATTTAAAAGAAGTAATTTACTTGGTATAAACCAAGGTTTCGTTTTATATGCATTATAAAGTAACACAAATTCTGGGAAGAACCAAAGTTCAAGATTCGATATGGGATGCTTTAACATTTTTTCATTCATTCCCATCCAATCAAAAAAGACTTTGTGGGAGTTTGTTGGATTGATTTCTGGAATAATAAGATAAAAAAGATCTTTTTTATTAATTATTTGAGAATTATTAGTACCAATCGGAGTATCTTGATTTATATTAATATCGATCGCGATCCAGGTTTCAACATCTACCCTTTGTATAAGAGAAAAATTGATAATTTTCCAATCAAAATATTTTCTATCCGCAGTTTTTTCCATAGGTAGAATATCTACCTTTCCTAGAAAATTATTGATATAAATACTCTTCAGCATATCAAAAAGGGTGTCTTTATGTGTGTTATAAGAAATCTCTTGGTTCTTATTTCCTTGAAACGGAAATATAGAAAAAAAGCATTCTGTTTTATTTTCATAATCATAATTTAAAAATTTATATAATAAAAGATCATATATATGGTATTTTTGAAAATTATCTTTTTTATTCGATTTATTCACTAATGAATAGACTTCAATTTTTTGTTGTTTTTTGGAATCAATTAATTCGTTTTTTTCATATGAATGCCGTTTGCTTAAATTTTCCTTTTTCGTCATACGACAGTGGCGAACTCTATTTCGCCACTTTTCTGATATTAATCTAGACCATCTCATCTGAGATAAATCGTAGTGATTACAGCCTTTCAACCATCCTTTCCATTGATTCATTTTATAACTCGAAACTCCTAATTTCGAATGAAACATCTCTTCTATTTCACAAGAATCCTTTATTTCAGGCTTAAGAAAAAAACGGATTCCTTGATATTGAAGAATAGATCTTAATTTAGACGAGTTACTAACTTGGATTTTTGATAATTTGTAAAATACATATGCTTGTGACATGTAGGATAAGTCATAAAAATAATGTGAATTTTTTTTACTAATACTATCAAGTGGCTTTTTTATAGTTGATAGAAACGGAATTGGATTTTTATTTTTTTCATTAATATTTTCTTGCTTTCTTTCATTATTGTAAATGAATTTCTCAATAATTTTTTTTGTTGATGTAAGAAAAAGTTCTATATTCATTCTGGGAATATTAATGATAGATAAAAACATATATGTGTATATTCTTTCAATCAAGAAGTTAAAAAGGGGGAATAATTTAGAGATTAATCGATCATTTCTTCTTTTTAATATTTTCCATTTTGCTAATCTTTTAGCATTATAACTTATTTTGTTAGGACTAATATTATTTATATTTATTCTTGTAGTGACTTTTTTCTTCTCTTTTCTAATTCTTTCTGTTTGATTTCGAATTTGACTTGTTCTATCAGTCAGATCCTTCATCTTTTTTTCTGTCAATGGAGAATTTGACCAATTGGTAGATCCAATTTTACTAACGGGTTTGTTAATTTTTTGATTGCTGATTATGGAATCTTTTTCGCCTTTATTTTCACTCGATTCATATACTTCTCTTAATTGAAATAATAGAATTGGATTTACTTTTGAAAGTTTTTTTATTTTTTTTTTTATAAAACTGATGATAATCCATTTTTTTGTTTCTTTTGAAACTTTTCGAAGTGATTTTGTTTTTCCTTTGAAAACTATTCGAACTAGAAAATGCTTATTTTTTAATTTTCCAATTTGTTTTTTGAATTCCTTGAAAATTGGTTTAAAAAAGGAAGGCCGCTTTCGGGGTGAACCAAAAGGAAATTCAGCCTCTATTCCCCAAACTGTTAAAAAACAAAAATCATCTTTTTCTTTTTTCGTTTTCATTAAATTGTTCTGAGAGTATCGTAGTTTCGATTTGTGCCAAGGTTTTAGACAGAAAGGAAATAATATTTTTATCTGAATACCGTCTATCAACCAATTTTTCGGAAATTCTGTTTCTGATAATGGAACACCATTATAAGTACATTTAACATATATCTCTCTATTCCAGTCCTGTAAATCCTCAGACCATTCAGGAAGTTGCAATAGGAATATACGTCCAATATTTTTCGCGATTATCAATAAAGGAAATAGAATATATTTTCTAAAAATGGATTGAGTTACTAACATGCAACCTCTTATTACTTGCGTAAATAGTGTGGCATCCCAGGCCTCTGCTATCTCTACTCGTGCTTTCTCCTTTCTTTTGTTCTCCTCGTTTTTTTCTTTTCTTTTTGTTTGCTCTTCTGTATACTCTACAATTTTGAATACTTTCCTTTTTCCTACCCAATTTTTAAAAATTTGTTTAATAAACCCGGAGATATCAAAAGAAAAAAGAGGGGATTTTTTCATTCTGTTCAAAAAAAGAGGGTCATGCACGTTTGCTTGAAACAATTTCCAAATTACTATTTTACGCCTTTGAGCCCGCATAGAACCTTTGATTATACCTCGTCGGAAATCTGATTGTTGTGAATATCGCATCAAAGCTACTTGGTCTGTTTGATCGGGTGTATTAATATCCTTATTAGTATTAGGATCAGTTTCTTGCTTGTTACCAGTAAAAATTACTACACGTTTCGCTTTTCTTGAGCGAATTTGATGATCTACTGGAACGTCTTCTTGATGTTCTCCTGATTGTTGTTCCAAATCCGTGATTAATTTGTATGTGCATCGAGGGACTTTTTTAATGATTTCTTTTATTTTAATTGATTTTCTACGAATTTTTTGATGATTAGCATCCTTATTTACAAAATTAAAATAGTTCAAATATTTTGTTTTTTTTTCTGAATCTATTTTACTGATGAAAGTTAAGAAATCAACAATTTCTGTTGATAATGATTTTTTAGCAAATCTATTCATTTTCTGTTCAACTTCTAGGGAAGAAGTATCGAGAAGAAGGATACCGTGAATTCGGTTTATCCCAAATTGATTTAATAAATTGTCTATCGAAATTTTTTTTAGAATTGATGGTAAAGTACTTTTGTGAATTGTTCTCCGATATGATCCGTTCAAAAAGGGATCATACCCTTTGGATAAGTATTCTTTTGTAGACTCATCGTTACACAATCGAGTCCTTGTTTCGAGTATATTCAAAGA
>NW_027459988.1:0-40459 GCF_025594145.1 Primulina tabacum
TCAGTAGACGTATAAGCCATGCATAATTCTAGATTTTTAAATTTAATTGACTTCATTGCATGATTATTTTAAATGCATTTGTTTGAAGTTAATTATTTCATTATTTCAGTTCAGTAGATTGATTTTTAGCATTTCAGTATTTTCAGTGAGGCCGGACCGGAGTTGGAGTTTTGAGATAGAATTTAAGATTCGAGAAATATTTCCAGAAGTTAATTTAGCTAGCAAGTAAGTTCATTTAAGTTAGAAAGGGAGGTTTGAGGATTTAATTTAATTATTTGAGGTGATTAAGAAATGAACTCATTTAAGTTATTAAATTAAGGGGTTAGCTCACTAAATTATTTAAAGGATTAGTAAGGCTTTCAAGGATTATTAGTTGACTAGATAATCAACATTTCCCTTTATTTTATATGCATTTTCGGCCACCCTTAGTGCTAGAAGATTCATTTTCCAACTCATCAACTTTGACCAATTCTTTGCATGTAATTAGTAGGATAATTCTAGGATTTTTGGGAGCACAATTTAATTAATTAATGGACATATCCTAGACTAGAATAGCAAAATTTCGGCCACTACCTCCTAGAAGCATCCACCAACTCATTTGATATCAATTCAAAATTCAAATTCAAAGGGGAGTGGACTTGGTCTTGATATGATCCTTATTGTGCACCTTCTCCTCACCTCATAACCACTCCTCCCTCCTCCACCGAAATCACCCATTTTCAGTAGAAAAAACGTGTGAACAGCTAGGGAGAAAGGAGAAAAATCGAGACTAGAAAGAAAAGAGAAGCGCTCCACCTCCTCCGTGCCGCGTCGTCGTTGTTTCGTTCGTTTTCTTTCGAAACGAAACCAGGCATGTCTAGATTTCTTTCAAACCTCAATCAAGTCATATTATCATTTATTTTTCAGTACATGATCATGTTTATTCAAGAAAAATCGAGATCCATGTCAAAATATTTTGAAACACACATGCAGAATTTCGATTCCTTGGCAAGCTTCACGTTTTTTGGTTTGTGAGTTTCAGGTATTGGATCGACTCCAGGCTCCCAAGGCGGCTTGTATACATGTAGTAGGATGCATTAGGACCATGTTGGTCCATTCAAACCAGCCCCATGCTTGCTGGAAATTCAGAATGACAGCAAGTCCCCATAGGTGCAGAAATGTTTCGAAATTCAGTTTTTGTCAGAGGGGGATCTGATCTTGGCTGCCCCAAGGGCCTATAGCCATGGTTGGATCACTTCCCTAGCATGTCTAAGACGTGACTAAGTTGCCCTTTTGGTGGCTTGGTCCATGGCTCATCGGTTTTTAATAAAAATCAAAACAGCCCCTTTCCCCTTCGGCTCTTCTTTCAGCATTGGTTTCGTTTTTTTGCTTGGTGTGGATCTTGGTTGGCCTATGGCCCTTAGCCACGGTTCATATCATGCTCCTAGATGTCTAGATCGTGCCATGGTCAATCAAATGGCCACTGGAACGACGAGACATCGATCATAGCATAAACACTACACACGCATGCACGTTGCTCTCGGTTGGACCCTTCGGTTGAGTTTGGTGTGATGCGGATTGTGGCTGGCCTAGGGCCCTTAGCCATGGTTCAAATCATTCCTTGGGATGTTGGTAAGAGTCTCTGGTCGGTGGTTCACGCCCCTAATGGCCGATAGTCTCGAAACCAAGCAAGTCTTGTAGTGCGCAGCTGCTGAAATTACAGCAAGTTGCTGTGCGTTCAGAAGGCTCGTTGAGTTCTTGGTTGGCTTTTAGCCCATGGCCTTGGACTGGACAGTGCCTCATTGAGTTAGGAAGGTCATGTTTTGACCGTTGTCATTTGGATCATTTTTGAGGTCGTACGAGAATTTACGGTGCAATGTGCCAAATTGACTCTCGAAAGAGCGTTTCGTGTTTTGGCCTCCATTCCACCTAGATTTCGACCCTATCATTTTAGGACATTATTTTATGATTTTTCAGCGTATTTTAATCATGACTATACGTCGGTTCAGTGTCGGTTCAGGTTGGCTCGGAGTCATGATTAAATGCGAAGTCATTAGGCGTCATAGTCGCATCTTTTGAACGTAAATTGCATAGTTGGTCAGTTTAAGCTATTGCATATTTTTCATGGCACAGTTAGGTTGCAGCGAGCCTGGGAACGATCCAATCCAATCCAGTTGGTAAAATTACAGGAATTTTCATTATGCCAGTTAATTATTTTACGTGCATTAAATAGAAAATGATTATTTTTGAGATTTATGCGATATGGCTTGTGGTTCATTCACTATGTGGGAGTGTTATTTTATACGGTCGCCAGTGACCGATCAGTTCAGTATGGTACCACCCGGTCGCCAGTGACCGGCCAGCTCAGTTCAGTTTCAGCCTCCCCGGTAGCCAGTTACCGATCAGTTCAGCTTAGTGCAGTGGCCACAGGCGTAAAACATAATCTCAACAGAAAATTTTACCAGATATTTCAGTACAGGCTCCAAGGAGCAAATATTTTTACAGTGATTTCCAGTTCAGTTATGCACGTATTATAATTGCTCAGTACAGATTATTTTCAGTATGCCTCAGGACAGGATATTTTCTCATGCATATTTTAAATTCAGATTTTTACTCGTTACCTGCGATTTATGCATGCTGAGTCTTTAGGCTCACTAGACTTGATTGTTGTAGGTACTGATGAGGCCAGGGCCGAGGGGGGGACCAGTGAGCCAGCTTGGGTCGGCAGTAGTGGCACCCGAGGACCTCAGGCAGCAGTTGTTATTTTTTCCGCAAACAATTTTATCAGTGTTGGATATTTTTAAATGTTTTGTTGGCAAAACTTTATTTTCTTCCGCTGCAATATTTTGAAATATTGAACTTGATTCACCAGTGATTTTATGAATGAGGCCATTTAAGTTCTTTTAAAAAGAAAATTTTTAATTTTCCGCAAATTTTCAAGAAAGAGTTTTAGGCCTTCACAGTTGGTATCAGAGCGGTGGTTCTGTATAGGGTTTCACTACTACTGACCGCGAGAAGCTCACGAAGCCACGCCTTTGGTCTGTAAGTTTTTCAGTTCAGCATTTTGTTCAGCATTTCAGTTAAGCATGAATTTTTGTCAGCATGCTTCCAGATTTTCAGTATTTCAGAGTTCATTTAAAATAAATTATGGAATTATGCATGTTAGTTACGTATGGGTTATGTTGGAACAGTATGCCCCCTAGACGCATTTTAGAGCGCAACAGAGAGGTGGAGCCTCGCCGAGAGGACAAGGAGGAGCGTAGACCAGAGGGAGACCTACCACCTCCTCCACCGCCCCCACCGGACATGAGTGCCCAGATGTTAGCTGGGATGGCACAGTTCTTCGCACAGTTTGCGGGGGGCAATGCCGCAGCCGTAGCCGCAGCCGCAGCCAGGCCGACAGGGCCCGAGGCAGTGTATGAGCGATTCATGAAGATGCGCCCGAAGGAATTCTCTGGGGCATCTGACCCCATGGTTGCCGAGGGATGGATCAAATCCCTCGAGGTTATCTTCGATTTTATGGAGCTGGGGACGCAGACCGAGTCCGATGTGCCACCTACTGTTCACTGGAGACGCCCGCTTATGGTGGGAAGGAGCTTCGGTAGCCCTGACATTGGCTACACTTTCTTGGACCCGCTTTACGGAGGTTTTCTACTCCAAGTATTTTGCTGAGGAGGTTCGCACCAGGCTGACCACCGAGTTCATGAGCCTGAGACAGGGGGATATGTCGGTTACGGAGTTTATCCGTAAGTTCGAGAGGGGCTGTCACTTTGTGCCCCTGATAGCGAATGATGCCAGGCCAAGCTGATGCACTTCCTGGTGGGTTTACGGCCGATCTTGCGCCGGGATGTTAGGGTATCTGACCCTGCTACTTATGAGTTGCCGTCTCCAAGGCCTTAGCCGCAGAGCAGGATCTGCGGGATATCGAGAGGGATCGCCAGGGCAAGCGCCCAGTCCAGGCACCGCACCGCCCTCCTCCTCATCAGCATCAGCAGCAGAATAAGAGGCCTTTTCATGGACCGCCCAGGAACGAGGCCAGCAGCAGCAGCAGCAGCAGCAGGGGACGCCCAGCCCCGAGGACTCAGGAGCACCCAGTCTGTCCCAGGTGCTCACGTCGCCATCCTGGAGCATGTATGGCTGGCTCAGGAAAGTGTTTTAAGTGTGGCAGTCCAGACCACATGTTGCTGCAGTGCCCTCAGAGGAATCTGCCTACCCAAGGCAGAGTTTTTGCTCTCCATGCCGCGGAACCAACCCGGAGACTATGTTGTTGACAGGTACCTTTAAACTTTAAGTTATTATTTGAATTTCGCATTTTGGGAATCGGGATTTAGATTTTGAACTTAGAACTGTTATAGGATTGCATGCTCTACTCAGATTTATTTCGGGGAAATTAAGCTAGAGGAACCTGACCTTTGCATGTCTATAAGTTTAGATCTTGTAGTGGGATTCAACTTAGAGCTCCGCTCTTTCAGGGAGAATTTTTATATCTGGTTCCGCTACCAAGGCCTTGATAGATTCAGGGGCCACTCACTCGTTTATTTCGGAGGTCTTTGCAAACTTTCTCAAGATCCAGACCATTGGGCTAGATACAGCCTTTTCAGTAGTGTTGCCGTCAGGCGAGGAGATGGCAGCACCAATGTTATCCGAGATATAGACCTTGAGCTGCACGGTAATCTTGTTTATGCGGATCTGATTGTGCTACCGATGCCGGAATTTGACATCATCCTAGGGATGGACTGGCTATTGAGGAACAGAGTGTTGATAGACTTCCAGCGGAGATCCGTTCTTGTCCGACCGCCTGGAATGGAGCAGTTCTTATTTGAGCCGGACAGGTACTTTCCTTTACCGCGCATTATTCCTTATGTTCAGGCTAGGAAGCTCATGCATAGAGGGTGTCGGGCATTTCTAGCAACCTTTTTATCTGTCCCCGAGGAACCCAGCCAGTCAGCCTCAGATGTTCCGATTGTTAGAGATTTCTTAGACGTTTTTCCCGAAGACGTCTCTGGTATGCCACCAGAGAGAGAGGTGGAGTTTTCCATTGAGCTTATGCCAGGTACGGCTCCGATATCCAAAGCCGTACCGACTAGCACCGACAGAGATGGCAGAGCTTAAGAAGCAGATCCAGGAACTTCTCGACAAGGAGTTCATTCGCCCGAGCTTTTCTCCATGGGGCGCGCCAGTCTTATTCGTGAAAAAGAAGGATGGCTCGATGAGGCTTTGCATTGACTACCGGGAGTTGAACAGGGTTACAGTGAAGAATAAATACCCACTGCCGAGGATTGAGGATCTGTTTGACCAGTTGCAGGGAGCTTCGATTTTCTCCAAGATAGATCTGCGTTCCGGTTATCACCAGTTGAGGGTGAGAGATGCTGATGTCTCGAAGACAGCTTTCAGGACTCGTTATGGCCACTACGAGTTCCTAGTGATGCCGTTCGGTCTGACGAATGCGCCAGCGATCTTCATGGATCTAATGAATCGCGTATTTCAGCCGTACCTCGACCAGTTTGTGATAGTGTTCATAGATGACATTCTCGTCTACTCCAAGAGTCGGGAGGAGCACAGCAGGCATCTGACCACAGTGTTGCAGACATTGCAGAAACATAAACTATTCGCAAAGTTCAGTAAGTGCGAATTCTGGTTAGAGAAGGTGGCGTTCTTGGGCCACATTGTTTCTAGCAGTGGCATTGAGGTAGACCCGGCGAAAGTTGCAGCAGTCAGAGATTGGGTTGTGCCTCAGAATGCATCGAGATCCGCAGTTTCTTGGGCTAGCAGGATATTACAGGAAATTCATCAGGGATTCTCTCCATGCCGTTCCACTCACAGCACTGACAAGAAAAATGTGAAGTTTGTGTGGAGCGAGGAGTGTCAGAAGAGCTTCGATACTTTGAAGCAAGCTCTTATCTCAGCACCCGTTTTGGCTGTACCGTCAGGATCTGGCGAGTTTGTCCTTTATACCGATGCTTCGAAGCTTGGTTTAGGTGCAGTTTTGATGCAGCATGGGAGAGTGATAGCGTATGCTTCTCGACAGCTGAAAATCCACGAGAAGAATTACCCTACCCATGATCTGGAGTTAGCGGCCGTAGTTTTTGCTTTGAAGATTTGGAGGCACTATCTGTATGGGAGAAGTGTCAGATCTTTACCGACCATAAGAGCCTCAAGTTTCTTTACGCAGAAGGAGCTGAACATGCGTCAGAGGCGTTGGTTGGAGCTTGTGAAAGACTACGATTGTGACATTAGCTACCACCCGGGTAAAGCTAATGTAGTTGCGGATGCTTTGAGCAGGAAAGTCGCAGTGATGGCTCATTTGACGATCAGAAACCTCTTCAGATTGAGATGCAGAGGTTTGATCTTGAGACTTACCCTCGAGGTAGAGTTCCTCGTTTATCTACCTTGACTATCCAGTCCTCTCTTATTGACCGTATTCGCAGCGGTCAGGCAGCAGATGAGCAGTTGGCACAGTGGAAGAAGAGAGATGAAGCAAGGGCAGTGTTTTGTATTCAGTCAGCGACGGTATTGTGAGATACCGAGATAGGATATGGGTTCCTAGCAGTGATTCTATCCGAGCAGACATCTTATCAGAGGCCCATACGTCCCCGTACTCCATTCACCCTGGGAGTACGAAGATGTACAAAGATCTGCAGCTATTGTATTGGTGGCCAGGAATGAAGAAGGACATCAGGCGTTTTGTATCCGAGTGCCTGACTTGCCAGTTAGTGAAGGCCGAGCATCAGAGACCAGCAGGTTTGCTCAAGCCTCTTCCTATTCCCGAGTGGAAGTGGGAGAACATTACCATGGACTTTGTGACCGGATTGCCGAGGTCAGCCAGAGGATCGAATGCTATCTGGGTGATTGTAGATCGTCTTACCAAATCAGCGCACTTCTTGCCTATTAAGACGACTTTCACCATGGTTCAGTATGCAGAGCTGTATATCCGAGAGATAGTCCGACTCCATGGTATTCCAGTTTCTATCGTATCCGACAGAGATCCCAGATTCACTTCCTCGTTTTGGAAGAGTTTGCATTCGACTTTGGGTACGAAGTTGCTGTTTAGCACAGCTTTCCATCCGCAGACAGATGGACAGTCGGAGCGAGTTATTCAGATCTTAGAGGATCTTCTCCGTGCTTGCGTCATTGATTTCTCTGGGAGTTGGGAGTCGAACTTACCATTGGTAGAGTTCACCTATAACAACAGTTTCCAGTCGTCTATAGGTATGGCTCCGTATGAAGCGCTGTATGGCCGCAAGTGTAGATCTCCTGTTCATTGGGATGAAGTAGGAGAGAGAGCAGAGTTGGGTCCAGAGATTGTTCAGCAGGCAGCAGATGTAGTAGTCAAGATCCGTGATAGGATGAGGACTGCTCAGAGCCGACAGAAGAGTTATGCCGATCAGCGGAGGAGAGAGTTAGAGTTTGCAGTGGGCGATCATGTCTTCGTGAAAGTGGCACCTATGAAGGGTGTCATGAGATTTGGCAAGAAAGGGAAGCTCAGTCCGAGATTCATTGGACCGTTTGAGATCCTCGACAGAGTTGGGACGCTAGCGTATCGTGTGGCTCTTCCGCCAAATCTGGCCGGAGTACACAATGTCTTTCACGTCTCCATGCTGAGGAAGTATATGGCAAATCCTTCGCATGTGCTGAATTTCGAGCCGTTGCAGCTTACTCCGAACTTATCTTATGAGGAGAGACCCGTGCAGATCCTAGACAGACAGGAGAAGAAACTTCGGAACAAGTTGGTTAAGCGAGTCAAAGTCAAATGGCTCAACCATTCAGAGGAGGAAGCTACGTGGGAGTCTGAGCCGGAGATGAGAAGTCGATACCCTGAGTTATTCGGTGAGTTCTAATTTCGAGGACGAAATTTATTTAAGGGGGGAGGATTGTAGAACCCGTAAATCAGTAGACGTATAAGCCATGCATAATTCTAGATTTTTAAATTTAATTGACTTCATTGCATGATTATTTTAAATGCATTTGTTTGAAGTTAATTATTTATTATTTCAGTTCAGTAGTTTGATTTTTAGCATTTCAGTATTTCAGTGAGGCCGGACCGGAGTTGGAGTTTTGAGATAGAATTTAAGATTCGAGAAATATTTCCAGAAGTTAATTTAGCTAGCAAGTAAGTTCATTTAAGTTAGAAAGGAGGTTTGAGGATTTAATTTAATTATTTGAGGTGATTAAGAAATGAACTCATTTAAGTTATTAATTAAGGGGTTAGCTCACTAAATTATTTAAAGGATTAGTAAGGCTTTCAAGGATTATTAGTTGACTAGATAATCAACATTTCCCTTTATTTTATGCATTTTTCGGCCACCCTTAGTGCTAGAAGATTCATTTTCCAACTCATCAACTTTGACCAATTCTTTGCATGTAATTAGTAGGATAATTCTAGGATTTTTGGGAGCACAATTTAATTAATAATGGACATATCCTAGACTAGAAAATAAGCAAAATTTCGGCCACACCTCCTAGAAGCATCCACCAACTCATTTGATATCAATTCAAAATTCAAATTCAAAGGGGAGTGGACTTGGTCTTGATATGATCCTATTGTGCACCCTTCTCCTCACCTCATAACCACTCATCCCTCCCTCCCCACCAAATCAGACCCATTTTCAGTAGAAAAACGTGATCAGCTAGGGAGAAAGGAGAAAAATCGAGAACTAGAAGAAAAGAGAAGCGCTCCACCTCCTCCGTGCCGCGTCGTCGTTGTTTCGTTCGTTTTCTTTCGAAACGAAACCAGGCATGTCTAGATTTCTTTCAAACCTCAATCAAGTCATATTATCATTTATTTTTCAGTACATGATCATTTTCAAGCAAAAATCGAGATACATGTCAAAATTTTGAACACACATGCAGAATTTCGATTCCTTGGCAAGCTTCACGTTTTTTGGTTTGTGAGTTTCAGGTATTGGATCGACTCCAGGCTCCCAAGGCGGCTTGTATACATGTAGTAGGATGCATTAGGACCATGTTGGTCCATTCAAACCAGCCCCATGCTTGCTGGAAATTCAGAATGACAGCAAGTCCCCATAGGTGCAGAAATGTGTTCGAAAATTCAGTTTTTGTCAGAGGGGGATCTGATCTTGGCTGCCCCAAGGGCCTATAGCCATGGTTGGATCACTTCCCTAGCATGTCTAAGACGTGACTAAGTTGCCCTTTTGGTGGCTTGGTCCATGGTCATCGGTTTTTAATAAAACATCACAACAGCCCCTTTCCCCTTCGGCTTCTTCAGCATTGGTTTCGTTTTTTTGCTTGGTGTGGATCTTGGTTGGCCTATGGCCCTTAGCCACGGTTCATATCATGCTCCTAGATGTCTAGATCGTGCCATGGTCAATCAAATGGCCACTGGAAACACGCAAGACATCGATCATAGCATAAACACTACACGCATGCACGTTGCTCTCGGTTGGACCCTTCGGTTGAGTTTGGTGTGATGCGGATGTGGCTGGCCTAGGGCCCTTAGCCATGGTTCAAATCATTCCTTGGGATGTTGGTAAGAGTCTCTGGTCGGTGGTTCACGCCCCTAATGGCCGATAGTCTCGAAACCAACGCAAGTCTTGTAGTGCGCAGCTGGAAATTACAGCAAGTTGCTGTGCGTTCAGAAGGCTCGTTTGAGTTCTTGGTTGGCTTTTAGCCCATGGCCTTGGACTGGACAGTGCCTCATTGAGTTAGGAAGGTCATGTTTTTGACCGTTGTCATTTGGATCATTTTTGAGGTCGTACGAGAATTTACGGTGCAATGTGCCAAATTGACTCTCGAAAGAGCGTTTCGTGTTTTGGCCTCCATTCCACCTAGATTTCGACCCTATCATTTTAGGACATTATTTTATGATTTTTCAGCGTATTTTAATCATGACTATACGTCGGTTCAGTGTCGGTTCAGGTTGGCTCGGAGTCATGATTAAATGCGAAGTCATTAGGCGTCATAGTCGCATCTTTTGAACGTAAATTGCATAGTTGGTCAGTTTAAGCTATTGCATATTTTTCATGGCACAGTTAGGTTGCAGCGAGCCTGGGAACGATCCAATCCAATCCAGTTGGTAAAATTACAGGAATTTTCATTATGCCAGTTAATTATTTTACGTGCATTAAATAGAAAATGATTATTTTTGAGATTTATGCGATATGGCTTGTGGTTCATTCACTATGTGGGAGTGTTATTTTATACGGTCGCCAGTGACCGATCAGTTCAGTATGGTACCACCCGGTCGCCAGTGACCGGCCAGCTCAGTTCAGTTTCAGCCTCCCCGGTAGCCAGTTACCGATCAGTTCAGCTTAGTGCAGTGGCCACAGGCGTAAAACATAATCTCAACAGAAAATTTTACCATATTTCAGTACAGGCTCCAAGGAGCAAATATTTTTACAGTGATTTCCAGTTCAGTTATGCACGTATTATAATTGCTCAGTACAGATTATTTTCAGTATGCCTCAGGACAGGATATTTACTCATGCATATTTTAAATTCAGATTTTTACTCGTTACCTGCGATTTATGCATGCTGAGTCTTTAGGCTCACTAGACTTGATTGTTGTAGGTACTGATGAGGCCAGGGCCGAGGGCGGGGACCAGTGAGCCAGCTTGGGTCGGCAGTAGTGGCACCCGAGGACCTCAGTGCAGCAGTTGTTATTTTTTCCGCAAACAATTTTATCAGTCGTTGGATATTTTTAAATGTTTGTTGGCAAAACTTTATTTTCTTCCGCTGCAATATTTTAAAATTGAACTTGATTCCCAGTGATTTTATGAATGAGGCCATTTAAGTTCTTTTAAAAAGAAAATTTTTAATTTTCCGCAAATTTTCAAGAAAGGAGTTTTAGGCCCTCACATCTCTCTCTATATCGACTTGCTCAGATATTGACACAATACACGCCAGAAATGCTTGAAAGGCTCTCTTCATCAGTTTCCTCGCACAGTTACAAGAAATCATTTGCGGCATCTGCTTATTCTTTGCTGCCTCAAAAATAAAGATTTCCAGCTAGGCACTCTAATAGATTCTGACCTCTGCCGAAATCTATAGAATCTCCATCAACGAAAGCCCGTCCTTGCATAGAATGATGTCAAACTTAGGCATCGGTAGCACGATCAGATCTGCCTGAACATCATTTTTCTGCAATCGAAGCTCCAAATTCTTCACTATCCTCGAAGTAAACATTTGTTCCTTTGAAGTAATCAAAAAATTGAAGCCCAAATCCATGGCCTCTGGAATTCTTAGTCGCTTATAAAAGCCTCGAATATAAATGAATGTGTAGCTCTGATTCTATCAGTGCAAGAGGTTATACCTGAAATAAATATCCTTCAAATACACCAAAAAATCCGTTCAAGCCTAATAAATTCGAGAGACTCGAATGATAAACCCATAATTCTCGAAAATTCTCCAATTAAATCCTTAAGAATTGTCAAAAACACACATTTTAACCAATTGAAAGTCTTAAATAAAGCAACTCAACCCTTAAATCCATCTGATTAGAGCATCCAACCTATTTATTCTATGTTTTGGGTCCAAAGATTTTACTAACCAAATTAACATTTCATGTGATCAAGGCAATTTTTAAAGAATTGCTAAGCAAATAGGTTACTGGTGATCAAAATCGAGCCGGACATTGCTTCCGCGTCTCTACATGCTGACATAGGCCCACCAGTAGTAGACCCATGTTCCTTGGGAAGTCTACAGCTTTGTGGCCCTCTTCTTTGCAGATGAAGCACTTAAACGTCCTCCACATGCATTTACCGCAATGGAAACGGTTGCACTGATTGCAAGGCTACCTCTTCTCTTGTCTTGGGGCACCTGGATTCTGAGGGGGCTTCTGTTGCCAAGGTTCTTAAACTGTCCTTGGGGCTTCTGCAACTCTTGATGTCTTAGAGGCCCTGTGAACTGCCTCTTGCTGGGATGTGAGCTCTGCTGGGACTGATGTCTCTTTCTTTGCATCTCTACATCGATATCCCTCAAAGTTGCTCTTCCTGAAAGGCACAAGCAGTAGCAGCATCATAACTTGCCGGCCTCATCAGCATAACAACCCGGCGAATGGTCTGTCTGAGGCCATCCATGAAGTGCCTCAGCTTCTCCGTAGCATCCTTAGCTATAATGGCCACAAAGTGGCAGCCCCTGTCGAACTTCCATATGAATTCCGCAACACACGAGTCCCCATGTCAGAGACTCATCAACTCTCGGTAAGACGCCCCTGACGTCTACAGGAAAATAATTAATGTTGTACAAATCTCTGAACTGGTTCCGAGTGAGAGTAGCTAGATTCACCCATGTGCTGCTTCTTTCCACCAAGAGATGCATCATCTCTCATATACATGTGGAACATCTTACCTGTCCACATCTCTCATATCCAGTACTGAAAGTGAAACTCGAGTGATCGAATCCACCCTCTATCACAAACGGGTCTGTGGTGCCACCAAACGCCTTCGGGTTGAGCCTCCTGAACTGCTCATATACATACACCTGGGGTCTGAGAGCCTGCTCCATCAATCGCGCAATCCCCTCCAAAACTCGAGTAGCGGGATCTCCTAGTGGTTGTGGTGGAAAGCCTATGTCTTCTCCAGGATTACCATCCTGTCTGTCAGTGCTAGGAGCCTCTTCTGGGAGGCATAATATTGAATATAGTCCAAATTCTAAACGTAAACGACATGCAATTCAATCTAGCTTTTAAATAATTTAACCTCAAAACATGTAAGAAGCTCGAAAAATACTGTAAAACATATATCATTTAGACATGCATGTGATAGCATTAAAAACATTAAAATATTAAAGCATGTAAAGTACACACTCGAGGCTGACGACTGAGCTTCTAAAGCTGGCGGTGGCACAGACCCTCTACAAAACCATTTCTCTCTGATATTGCTGTAACATATATCTCTTAAAATACATCTGAAATATTTTTTTTAAAAAAAAAACTATGTCCGAAAATACCCACACTCATAAACATATAAATAAGTTAATAATGTGTTGTAAAAGTCATCCAATCACTGGATAAAAATAACACAGTTAAATAGAATATTAAAATGTGATTTATGAAGGAGTTACTATTTAAAAATGAATACCATCGATATCTAGAATTTTGACAGTCACCAAAGAATAAAATCATGAACATTTGAAACTACTGTTAAAAACCCTGACTCTTAATCATATTATGCGGAAGAAATGCAAGGTCCTCTGGTTATCAAGTGCACCCCCAGCTTCGCCTACTCAGTATTCAGCGCCTCCACTCATCACATCCTCATGATCACCTGTATCAATCACATCTTGTTAGTCTAAGACTCAACACCTGAACCGTAAAACACGTACATATAGAAATCATGCAACAGTGAAAAGTACTGTAATTAAAATAAGTTTCATCATTTTAAAAGCATTAACTTAAAATAACATAAACATATTCGAATCATGTCCCATCATATCATCATATATGTGTTCATTATCCTTTAATGATTCAGATAATTAGTTGTGACTTTTTATCAGCTCTAAGTCGATATCCATCTAAGTATACCGCAGTACCCGGCGGCGGGGACATCAACGGCAGTTTTACCCATCCGCTGAGCCTTGGCCTTTCATGTTCGTGTCCATGTTTGTATTAGTCACTACCATCAACCTCTTTCAATAACATGTCATCATATTCATCACATGTAAAACTCACATATAAGACCTTTTCTTAGAACCAAGCATACAAGGTGTTTTCTAACATTAACATAAAGTCCATGTTCATAATCAACATATAAATTTTAAATATGAATAAACAGTTGTCACGGCACTGCCAGGACTGTTAACATAACTCGAAAATGACCAATTCCAAATCATATTTATCGAACGCCTTAAAAATATTTGTAATCATTTATTAGCATAAACTCGAGCCCCTACTTTAACTTCAATAACTCGATTAAAACTTAGATTGGAGTCTCGGTTTTAACCCAAATCTTAACCTTAGTTCAGAGACTCCTAACCAAACCTATTATGACCCAATTAAACCCTCAATAATATTGGATATTGACATATCAATACCCAAAACGAACCATGTCTACTAAAATCATCCTCCTCAAGTACAAGACTAGCGCCTAGGCACTGGCTGAGTAGTGCTGCGGTGCTTGTAAGCGCCTAGGCTCCATGCATCGCGCTGTGGCGCTGAAAGATCCGAAACTCAAGCGCTGTAGCGCCGCGGCGCCATACATGCGGGAAAAAAGCCTAAATTCCACCTCAAAGCCAAACCATCATACGCTCACTCGACCTGGACTGCTCGAACATCCTATCCTAAACAACCACCAAACCTTCCTACACTACCCTAGCAATGACCCTCAAACCAATGCTCTCGAATACACGTGAACCACTCCGTACGACTCAAAATCGAGCCACAAACAAGAAATTTGATCGGCCTCTTACCAACCCAATCCACATCCGAACCTATCATTTAGCATCCTCAACCAGACGTGATTTGAGTCCTCTAACCTCGATCCTGGCATCCCTTGCAAGACATGTCAAAACGACATATACATGAAAGCAAAAATCATATACATGAAGAAAACATGTAAAAACAGAACCGAAATATTCGATCTGATATGTATCATGCATAATCACTCCAATAACATGTATTATGGTGTGAAAGATGAGAAAGTATAGGAATCTGGCGTGCCTTTGTGTAAAAATGTTAAAAAAATCGAACCAATGATGCGAGGGACGATCATCAAAGACATGGGACAAGCTTCTACTAAAGTTTCCTTGCAAAAATGCACAAAGCTGCTGCTATTTCTTGAGGTGGAAGGCCCAGAGGGGGGAGGTGGGTGTAGGGTTTGGGGAGTGAAAATTTGCATAATAATTAATTCGGATAATCGGCATAGGTTTAAAATATTTAAGTGTAGAGATCTAGGCCCAAAAACCCAATAACATGCCCATTAGGCCCAATGACACGAACGTAAAAGATATGTTTTCGAATATATTACCTGAACCCTCAAAAATTTCATTGCTTAGCTAAAAAAAATCGCCTACCGATTTAAAATATGATATATTACGTAATAATATCTTAAAAGGCTCATTTTTCGAAAATTCATATTAAATAATTTACGGTAATTATTTAATAAAAACATTTTCCTTGACTGTCTCAAATCTTTTCCTCATTCGAGCGTGAAATACTACTAAAAGCCCAAATAAATGCAATATAGTAATTCGTGACATAAAGAAAATAATCATGTCCTAATCGTATTTGTTGGAATATTTCATGTTCTCAATCTTACTTGATTTTGAAGTTAAAAAAACTGTTATTTTGTTACTAATGATTTATCTAAGTGTTTTGTTAGCTGAACGTAACTGAAGCTATCGAAGAATGCAAACTGAATGTGTCAATTGATTAATCGAAATGAACCAGTTCAACTGATAAATCGTAAACCAGTTCAACTATTGTCTAGCTGAAAGGTGGTTCAACAGAAGACCTTCAGAAGCCTGGCCAGTGATAAAGAGCTCACATATGAAGAGCTCGCTGACTAGTTCAACTGAAAGAGTGAAATCCGTTCAACTGACGATTCAACTGATTTCACCAGGACAATTGAAGATCAGTTCAACGAACTTGTTCGGAACATCAATTACAACCAATCAGTTGCAGAACTCGAGAAGCTTATTCTATGGGATCCAGCTGTACACAAAGGTACAAAAAGCATATGTACTATAAATAGTACAATAATGGACGTTGCAGCAAAGCTTTAAGAAAAATGTTCCAGAATGGCTGTCGGAAAAGTAGAGACACAATTTCAAGGAATGCATTCAAGCTACAACGATCACATGTGATGAGAATTGATGTACGGTTGCAAGAAGCAATCAGCCCAAATCGAGGGAACATCAACAAAGATAACAACGAGAGGTGAAAAACAAGATAGAAAAGAAAGGGAACGCTTATTTCATATCAGCTTACAAGAAGCAATCAGCCCAAATCGAGGGAACACTTCTTGTTTTATCGGCTTAGTGTAGAAGCTATTTTTCCTCAGTACTCACACACACATACGCACTACAACTCAAATTCCGTCCTGCACAATGATGTAAAACTTGTGTAGTAGTCTTTGACACACATATGTTAAAAAGTGTCGGCTCGAAGGTGATGTCTTCAGTCTAGACTTGGATTTCAGTTAGGCTTTTAGTGTTGTTAACTCCAAACTGAAGTGTGTTTGTACAAATCATTGTATAGATTAAAGTCTTTTAGTTAATATCTTATCTTTGAGATAGAAGAGGTGACGTAGGAGTTATTGAAATCTCCGAACATCCACAAATCTTATGTTCTTTCTTATCAGTTTTATTCTATCTGTCTTTTAGTTTTTTCCTTACTTTTAATAAGTTAATTGATTTACATTGACAACAAGATTCCTGAATTCATTTTATAAGTAAACTGATTCATTCATCGAAAAGTTGTGAAATTGTCAAGTTTTATTCAACCTCCCTTCTAAATACTTATCACACCCAACCGATTCCAAGTGGTATCAAAGCTTTTCTTCCTCGAAGATATCCAAACTTCAACATTGGCAAGCCATTCTGCATACATCCCTAATGCAATGGCTATTGACTTCGACTCAGTCCTCTCTATTAAGACGAAGATGTTCGAAGTGTCTTTCTCAAGCTTGAAGCAGCTGGACTGAAGAAATTTATGGGGTTATCAACCCAAGAAATTTATCCCAAGAAGATTCAGGATCTTTATGCTAATATTTTCATTTCTACTGACGGTAAAATCACAACAACCGTCAACATCAAGTTGCTGATCATTGAAGAAGACTCCTTCAGCAATCTCCTCCAACTGCATTATGATGGCTTAGCTCACTTTTCTGAAGTGAAGATTTCCGATATGGAGGAGATGCAGACGTTGCTTCTGCTGATGGACGAAAAAATCAAGGTTTTCGATCCAGAGAAGGAACTGAAGCCAGAGTTTAAGTTAATGGCTGATATTGTGTTCAAGGGTGTACTCGCCAAGGTAGGCTCGTTTGTTGTCTTCACCCTTGAAACATTTCAGGTGATGACTACCATCATGGCTGGATGGAGACTGAATTAGTCATCTATCATTTTCACCATCTTCAAGAACATGCTTCAGTCGTCCAAAAAGTCCAAGGTTTTGCTGTGCTACTCAGCTACCTCCTGAAAAACAAAGGTTTGGTCGATGACTTTGCCAAAAGGTCATCAAAATTCAAGGTCTTCACTACGAAGAATGTTCAGCAACCGAAAACCAAGCAGGAAATGTCTCCTGAGCAGTTTGTTAAAGTCAAGAAGGAGATTGGGACGAAGACAGCTCTTAAATAAGTCAAGAAGTCCAAGAACTTAGCTCAAGAAAAGGCAATGAAGAGGAACTGATTGTCAATGAAAGTTAATAGGAGAAAAGATCCATCTCCGAAAATTACAAAGAAGCCAAGGTCCCAAAAGACCAAACCAACTGCTGCTGTGAAAGCTGTCCTAGCTGAAATATTAAATCCAACTGGAGCTGAACAGCCTACAGTGCCATACCAATAAGGGAGTTCCAGTTGCATCTCCAACTGAATATCACAACCTTCTCCAACTACTCCATCAAAGAAGATTATCAATGAATCTGGTGATAAACAAAGTGGAGTGAAGGCACCACTGATAACTATCACCAATCCAACTACATACCTTTTGCAAGACAAAAGGGAGTGGTGATACGTGAGAAAGTGGATTCAACAGTCTTTGGCTGAGCATTACTCATGCCCTCTCTGACCCAAAGGTAAAGCCAAGATGATTGAAGAGGCTCGAACAACGAACCTGATTCAAACTCATATTGACCTTATATGGGAAGAAGTC
Source organism: Primulina tabacum (assembly GCF_025594145.1). Taxonomy (NCBI): domain Eukaryota; kingdom Viridiplantae; phylum Streptophyta; class Magnoliopsida; order Lamiales; family Gesneriaceae; genus Primulina; species Primulina tabacum. Next base: position 17,743 of record NW_027459988.1, read on the forward strand.
AATGAGTTCTTAAATCCAAGATGAAAACATACAATGAATGGGACAAATTTAGGACTGAAGTGTTTTCCAAGTGATTGCTGAGGAAATCGAATTTGGAAAAATTCATCGCCTTGGAAACAATAGTCCTCAAGGTAGTTAAAGCTGCCTCAATCAATCAAGTGCTGGAGAGGAGGACTTACTACGCAAGAACTATGATCCTACCACAAAACAGTTTTGATCAGCTGGGCATGGATATTATCATTGAAAATTAAGATCGAAGATTGGGAATGAGACAAGAATTGATTATTCCAGCTAATTTTCAAAATCCATCTTGCGAAGAGCATGCTGAACTTTCAACGCATCAGCCAGAGTCATCCCAAGAAGTTACTGAACAGTCTGAGCGAGCAACTGATCTTTCTTCCAAGGATGCTCAGCCTTTATCTTATGCTCTTCCACCCTCCCCAGCAGGTCTTCAACTTTACACCGATGCTGAGTTGTCATTGGCAAACATTGATGAAGTAGTACAATCCGTTGCGCTGACATCCAGCTGAATGCTACAATTGATGAACTAGTTGAAGACCTCATCAATACTGCAAAACAGCTTCAGAGGCTGTAATATCCAAAGTTGTAGATCAGTTCAGTTGCCTGCTCAACTGAACAAGTGGTTCAAGCTGAAGCTGATGGCTCAGTTTCACTCAGTGCCAACTGAAGAGCCGGCTAAAATGTCAGCTGACAAACCAACTGAAGCCGAGACCAGCTCTACTGCTGCTTAGACCTTGCACCTAATCTCAAGAACCTCAACAGGAGGTAGTTGAATAAATTTTTCAACAAATGGCTACAGCTGTAACTGAATCACCAAATAGGCCTTGTTCATTTTCAATGAAGAAGATAGAGAGCAAGTGTGGGGACCCGAACGCTAATTCATTTTTAATTGTTCTTGGGAATAATTAATCAATTAAGATAAACAGGGTCTAAATTTTTTTTTTAATTACAAATGCGGAAACATACTGTAATCAATCTGATATACATATCAAAGTAAAAGTACAGGTCTTGTACTAAATACATTCCTGTCAAGCTAGGATTCAATCATTAAATATCAAGTGCTGTTCCTATTCTACTTCTGGTCCGGATCTCCACGCTAACTTGTCCTCTCTTATCTCTTCTTGACCCTGATCCTGTCTCACCTGTTGTCATGCACATACAAACAAGACAACAGCTGGATAACTCCGGTGAAAAATACAATCACAGTATAAATAATGTAAACATGCAATCATATAACAAATATAAAGCATGAAACAGATATCAATAGCATGTATCAAATCAGAAAGACATGTATCGATATAAAGCTGTAACTAAACTCGGGACTCGTCATCTCAGACTCGACTCATCTCTAATCTAGGGATCCCGGTTCCTAGACATTGTCTCTATAATCGAATCTCAGCGATAGGAATAAATCAATTCCTAGGCAAACATCGATATAAACGAAATATCCAGTGTCTGGCATATCAGCCATAGACTTGGCATATCTTCCCAATGAGTAGGCATCTCCGCCCATGACGCAACACACGCTTTGCTATAAATCAATAGAATAAGCATCTCAATCTCAGACATTGCAACATATCGAGGCAATGACAATTAAGTATGTGATTTTGGGAAACTCAAGTTAAATCAAACTCGAGTTGTGCAATCCCAGATCAACATTGATTTATACCTTTCTTTTTCTCAATCTGCTCTGTCGAAGTCTCGGATTCAAATCCTATCAATATCAATCTGGCAATGACAATATAGCGGAGTATAATATCAATACGCCATCCAATCAATACTGGATATAATCATAACTAGATCAAATTCTGTTTCGAGGGCATAACGGCATAATCCAATATACCCAGTAATACAAATCAACAGATATCAATTCCCACAACTCATAATCGATAACAACACAAATCTGATATCAAATCTCAATCAAATCAATTCTGAAATCATAACAATTCCTACGGTATCTATTCTTCAATCGATTTCGATTATACGATGTCTAACATATCTAGAACACCATATATCAATCATATCTGAATCCTTCAATATCATGTTTTCAAATCGTAAAACATAAGAAAAACTTACGTCCAGTTGTAGCTCTTGTCAAGAGGAATACGGTACAGAAGTCGGATTGAAATTCGGACGGAAGGGATTTTGCGTAAATCAACTTCTAATATCGAGAAGTGAAACTTTCCTGAACCTCGGTTTCCTTTCTTTTTTCTACGGAAGGTGAAGTGTATATGTTATATATATCCCAATTGCATGTTAAAGAAAGTGTCTCATTCTTCTTTCATTTCAGTCGGCGCTCGGGCGGTCACAAACTACCGCTCGGGCGCCACACTTTCTATCCAAAGTTTTAATCTGTGATGCATTGGCCGGCGGTCATTTTCTACGCTCGGCGCAGATGTTTGTCCAACATCTTGGCTTATAATGCACCGACGCCCAGCTTCTCCTTTCACGTCTTATTTTAGCTCTGAAATCTCATTCTGTCAATTAATCAATGTCTAATCACGATGATAAAATCTCGGGCATTACAGCAAGAACAAGAATCGTCTGAAGCCTTTTGTCCTCACATACCAATGGCTACTGATACTATGATAGAAGATATTCAGTCCAGTCTGCACAATTTAATTTCAAATATCTATGATATGAAGTCAACCAATTGCTGCATACTTGAAGATTGATTCAAAAAACGAGAATACCTTAAAGAGCCTACACCAAATTACTAAGGATATCACTTCCTTATTATTCTTCAATTGGATCAATTGAAAATGACAGAGTGACAGTTCCAGCCAGACTCAAGACATGCTAATCAATAGAATGGATTTTATTCAAACCAGCAGACCAAGAGATTTGATCTGATGCAGGAACACATTATGAATGCCATATCTATAGTCACCTTAGAAGTTTGTGTATTATCCAACAAGGTTGAGGTTTGACAAAAAGGGGGAAGAACAACATCAACTATCTAAGAAAAGATCAAGTCAACCAACTGATCAAGGACCAGCTGATAAAAGAGAAAAGAAATGAAGAAGTCCATATCAGTTAGAAGGAGACATCTTTATTCAGTCGAGATTTGGCAAATTTTTCAATCAGTTATCTTTATTCTCTGTATGAATTGTACACTGAAAGAAGATTATTTTATTCAGGAATTTTTTTATTCTTTCATTCTTTGTACGAATCTGTACATGAAGAGTTATCAATAAAAGATTATTTTATCTACTAGAGCTCAGTTTAATCAATTAATATATTCTAAATTTTGTCAAATACCAAAAAGGGGTAAATTGTTGGAAACGAAATTTCGGAGTTTGACAAATTAAGCGTAAACATATTGAACAACTGATAAAAAAAATAAAGGTAACTGAACAGAAGATTCGTAAACTGATAGCTGCCTAAACTGAAATTAGTTCATATATAATTCTAGGCAACTGAACTGCGCGAAACTAACGGAAATGTGTCAACTGAACTATCATTGAGACTGATCAGTACACTACAATCAGTTGAGAATGATAAGTTAATCATGTCGGGTAAAGAGTTCAACTGATTTTATTAGCTTTACACGTCATCAGCAAAGGACGTAGCCAACAACGAACAGTTTGTACAGAAGCAGTGGGAACGTCGCATTTCAGAAAAAATACAATGTATGACTGTCAAAATAATGTTGACAAGGCTATACAACAGATTAAAGATTCAAATGCATAACTATTACAGTTGGAATCAAAGCCTAAAAATAGCGGAGAAGATCAGTTGAGAAAAATAATGAAAGAATAACACAATACCTACGAAGTTAATTGAGTCATCGATTATCAAGCCTTTCATTTACAACTCTACGCATATTCTTTCAATGCTCAGTTTTACAAAAGCTCACACTTATCATACATATCCATAGCTTTTCTCTATACTTGATCTTCAAGCACAAACATTCATTATTGTTTTATTCGATCTTAGTTAAATCAATTGTGCTTAGAAATTACATAAGTTGAGTACTGCTACAAATTGCAGTGACACTAAGAGTTTAAATTTTGGCATTGTTAACTCCAAACTGAAGTATGTTTGTCTTTTAGTGATATCCTATCTCCGAGATAGAAAGTGTGACGTAGGAGTTATGAAATCTCCAAACATCCACAAATTTGTGTTATTTCTTATCAGTTTTATTCTATCTATTTTTCAGTTACATCGCACTATTATTAAGTAACTGATTGACATAGCAACAAGATTCCTGAATTCAGTTTATCACTAAACTGATCCATTCATAAAAAAGTTGTGAAAATTGTTAAGTGTTTATTCAACCGCCTTTCTAAACATTTTATCACACCCAACCGATCTTGACATATTTGATGCATTAAAAATAATAACTCAGAGATTTTAATAAAACCCTAGATTTGCATTCAGTCATGTTACGTCGTTCGAATTTCTAGACCTTAAAGAGGGATTTGTCAACTTTTGTGTGCTTGTATTGTGTGCAAAAATCTGATTATTTTTTATGCTCTCTAATGATATTTATAAGGTGTGATTCTTGATCCCATCATGAATCCCTCTCCATTAGGATTACTCATCCTTGTCTAACTGAGACTCTTAATTTTCATTAAATAAATTATCATATTTTATTATATCATGTGTTTATCAACTTTTGATAATGCTTGTTGTATTAATATTAAATATACACATATTTTATATCTTCATATAAACTGTATATATAAACATTAATTTATCTACACATATACATTTAATGCATGCATTGTCATAGTAATTAAACTAAATATCCACTATAAATTTATATAATTAACTAATTAGTAATTAAATCTCGACCCCTCTAGAACATTTTATGACAATTTGTAATTATTAGTTTATCACTACTGGTACGATCATTCAATTAGTAATTCTAATTTACTAATAAATTATTCTTAACTCATTTTAATCTATATCGATGAGTCGTCAGTGACGATGTATTAATGATATAAGTTTTGTTCATATTACGATCATTCAGTAAATTCTAATTTAATAAATAAATGATTTTGAACTCATTATAATCCTATCGACGAGCCGTCAGCGCCAATGTATTAAGGATACAAGTCTTTTTCATATAATGAAAATCGAAATTTTCGAATATCAAAATTTCCATTTACTATATTGGGCAGCTGCTAGTTTTGTGAGTCTTTCACCAAAATAAGATAACTTCAATTTCTTCCATTCTATGGAATCAGCTACAAAGTCCTTTATAAGCATCATGTTGATCTCTATCAAAATAGTCACCAAATTCAGCTCCCTGAATTTTGACTTTCTAAACGGGAAACACATAATCCGATACTTGTGACCTCAATGTTTCAGGGATACAACTAGTTGTAGGTTAACATTTCTATGTGATTCTAACTAAAATTTATCTTATTCGAGCTTATCCTAATTAGCTTCATTTTTTTCATCAACTCATTGATCAAGAATGTTTGAAGTCATTTCTTATTGCACCCATCGTATCATGGTAAGAGCGTCTAGTGCATTGCCCTATGATCCCCTAGTATCACTGATACTGCCTTCAAGAATCTAAGTTATGGTTAGCGCACAGTACGGTCCTTTCAACACATAATCCTAATCGAATCTGCAGCCATTGATATATCGAGAATTTTATATAATTCGATAACAATATCATATATCTTTGAGTAATAATAATGACTTGATATTTGCAACTAAGAAATCACCTTCCCTAAAGCCATTACTTGCTCTGGCTAGAGATTCTTTGCATTATTAACTTATCAGATTACATAAGATATTTCACCCTAAGCAAACGATGAATCTCTAAGCATTTCACTAGTAGAATTTTTGTTTTTACTTCGCTATAGTTACTTCGGCGATTATTAATTATGAAGTAGTAACTCCTTGACGCCTGCTTGAGACAAATATTGATATCTGAAATTTGCATACCTTATGCCCACTTCCCACTGATTTGTATCCCTCAGTTTGAGACACATAAATTTCTTCTTTGATGACTCCATTGAGGAATGCCGTCTTTACATCCATTTGTCATATCTCATAGTCATACCATGATGCTATGGCTAGTAGTATTCTAATGGACTTAACATAGCAACTCGTGAAAAAGTTTTCTCACCACCCAAGATTTCTTTTGTAGATCCATTTGCATCCTATGGGAACGTTTCCCTCAGGTGGATCCACCAATGTCCAGACTTGGTTTGAACCATAGAGTCCATTTCAGATTGCATGGCTTCAAGCCATTTGATTTAATCAGTTCAAATATTGCTTCTTTGAAATTCATTGGATCACTTCCAACACAATGCTCATCAGGGCTTTGTCATGAAGAAGCTTATATCTTGCAGGTGGTCTAATAACCCTATCAGACCATCTTGGAGCTTGTACTTCAATACTGGTTTTTGGGAAATGGGTTGAACTTCTATAGTTGAGGGAGTATCTTGAATTTCTTCATGTTCTATCATCTTGCCTTTTCTATCTAATTGAAATTTCTTTCCAAATAAGTGGCATTCTTGTAAAAAAACATTTTTGCTTCATTGGGATGATAGAAATAATATCCAAAAGAATTCTTTGGATATCCTACAAGTAGCACAAAGTGGATCTACTATCCAATTTGGTCTCTCAATGTCTTCTTCACGTAATCAGGACGTCTCATATTCTCATGTAAGAATATTTGGAGTTTTTCCCATCTATATCTCCTATGGTGTTTTATCCACTGCTTAGTATAGACATTATTCAACAACATTGCTGCAGTTTGAAGGCAAAGCCCAAAACTTTGTAGGCAATTCAGTGAATCCCATCATAGATCGAACCATGTCCATCAAGGTTCGATTACGACGTTCAGAAACACAATTCAATTGTGGTGTTGCTGGTGGAGTCCATTGTGAGAGAATCTCATTCTCTTTTAGATAACCCAAAAATTCAGCACTCAAGTATTCTCCACCTCGATCATATCTAAGTGCCTTAATACTTCTTTCTAGTTGATTTTCTACTTCAGATCTGAATTTTTGAACTTTTCAAATGCTTCAGATTTGTGTTCTATCAAATAAACATACTCATACCTCGAATGTCATTAGTAAAGTAATAAAGTAGGATTGCCCATATTTTGTTCTAACACTTAGCTGGTAACCAACGTCTATGTGGATCATATCCAGTAAACCATGCGCACGTTCCACATTTAAATTGAATGGAGTCTTTGTCATTTTTCCTTTTAGACAGGATTTACAAGTAGGTAGGGAATTTATGTCTGACAAGTCAAACATGCATTCTCCCACTAGTTTGTCCATCCTTCTTTGAGAAAAATATGACATAGTCTAGCCTGCCATATTTGTGTGGGATTTTGATCATCTAACTTTCTATTATTGTTGTTGAAATCATGTTTACTTTGACATTCACTTAAAATTTCCAGAACATTTCGGCACATATAATTTCTTATGTCCGGACTTCTTGCAGTGAAATAAACATGTTCTTACTTATCTGGCTTTGTAGGCCTTTTAAGTGTCCTTCACAGTTTGCCTCTTATTGGGTTTGTTTTCCTTGTGAGAGGAAGAACATTTTTTTCCTTACCCTGTGGGCCATTTTTCGTCTGACGAGAGGCACATTAGGAAAACAACAATTTATGTTTTAGGTGATCTCATAAGTTATGCGTATTGACTAGCTCTTCAAGGCTATCATCTGTCTTATTCAAATTGAAGTTCATTATAACCCCGTCAAATGAGGAAGAGAAAGACAACAAATTGATGTTACTAGTAACTTATTAGGAATAACATATTCCAGACCCACCACATTCTCAATAAGCTCAGTCTACGTACACCACGCTCATGGGCCAAAGGCCCATCTTGCATACGTGTATTCATGAGCTCCTTGAAAATTGTGTGCATCACTGTACGAGTTTCAGTATCATGCAACTCTTGGATGTGTATTCGAAGTCAGCAGCATTCAACATTTCCTCAAACTGTCCCTACAGTTTATTTGACATAGAAGCGAGTATTTTACACTTTAGTTTGCATACTATGGTCTTACCATCTTGCATTTTTTGTCAGTTCAGCAGGACTGACATTAGTGTGTATGTCATTTTCTCTGAATTTAGAACAATTTTTCCAACAAGTCTGAAATTAGATTTCATTAGCTTGTTAATAACAAAAATAGATTACTTGACGAGATCGAAAATATACTGATATGGAAACAGAATAATGGTTGCTGATTATTTTAAAATAATTTTAAGATATAAAATATGAATTTTTATTTTATAAATTCCCTCACACTATTTTGACATTTTCACCACCCTGATGAAAAAATGGAAATCGTATTTCTTAGTGGGCACGTAGAGTCCAATTAGCCAGCTATAATCCCGAATAATATCAGTCAATTATAATTTCTAAAAGTTAGAAACCAATTGCATCCCTATGCAACCTCCGCTGTTTTTCCTCGCTTTTAATAAGGACCCAAATAATATGATGTCGTTTATTTTCGAGTGTCAAACCGACCCATCAATAATGAATTGTAGTAGACAGTCGCCATGAGTTTTCCCAATAATATGAGCCGAAGTCATGGGAGTTCCACTCAATTCACATCATATGTCCGGTGGAAGTCACAGCTTTCCGATGTCCAGGCCTCCCTAATAATATGAGCTGGACACTGTCCGCTGGTAGCGATCAACATGCAACCACAGTTGATGGAAGGCAAAGAAAAATTAAACTTTTAATTTTACTTTTACGGTTTGATATGAATTTTGAATCATATTCAAAATGAGGGATTTAATTTTAAAATTGTGTCATCATTTTAATTCTTAAAATTGTGTGCCACGAGTTTGTAAGTTTGCCGGATCCATGCAACTATATTATCTAATAATATACATACATGCATATACTATATATCGCATATATCATAATATGACATTCAACAATAAATAAGGATGATCGATCGCCAAACTATTAGATCCATGTGAGCCATACATGGATCCAGGTCCAAAACCTAGGTGAATGCAGGGATGTTAATGAACTATTACAGAGCTTCCAATATTTACATGTCTTCATCTTGTTCATCGGGCCCACCATCTTCCAGTCTTGATCTCCCACTATTATAATAATTATATTTAAATACCCATGGCACATAAGAAATACATCTCATAGGGTGGAAACGAACAAAAAACCAGGCCCACTTTAATAATATCAAATATTAAAAAAATGAATAAAGCAGTAAAATATCCTAACATACACTAACACATTGGTCAAGGCTCTCGATCATCCTTCTTCCATTTAATATCAATATTAAAATCAATTTATTAAAAAAATTTAATTAATTGATAAATCTATATCTAATAATTTTATTACTAAACACCGCAATTATTAAAGAATTTAATAAATTAAATAATTATCTTTATTTAATTTCCAATTAAATCAATATTAGTTTATTTCTTGTAAAACCCATTTACCATAAATAATTAAAATCATAACTAATTATTATTTTGCAAGAAAATTATTAATTTCACAAAAAATAATTCTTCAAAAGAAAAATTGCACAATTTTCAAAAATATCAATTTTGCCCAAAAATTTGAAAAATAAAAAAATTGCACCTAGGCCCAAACAATTCAAGCCCATCATCCAGCACGGTTCCCGAGACACTCCCGGGCATCCGTGCGCAATGCCCGAACGTTTCGGGAAGTCGCATAACGTCCACATAAATGAATCGTAATTCGATGAGAAAACTCATTTGTATACACTGCATATTTTTAATTTCGTTCCTAGTCGATTCATCCGCCTAAATAAGGATAAAGATCGTTTGAGCTCGAGACTAGCATATTCATGTTGTGTACTGCGTTCTTGGTAAGGGCATAGAGATGTCCAAACATGTAGATGGGTAGCCATATGATGATTATACGAACAACCCTCCCTCGGACTTTACAAATGGTTATCATTCATCGAGAGGATAAGTATGTGGTTATGATTGTACACCACATTAGTCCTTACGACCGGGACAACACTAAGGCTCTATATGCTAGGGCTGTGCTTTGACTCGTTTACCGGCTCCAGGAGAGTCATCAGGTGGCGAGGTTGGTACAGTTGCGACACATATAGGAGGGCATGGTAGTCGGGGATTCACTGTGCATCTCTGGGTGTGGATATCCTATGTGATCCGATGAAATAATAGTGCGTGGAACTCTGGCAAGAGTATGAGATGTACGTTAGAGAAGGAGTTCTTCAATAGTACATGTGATGCCACTATTATGTATCACATAGTTATCGAATTATTATGTAATACTCGATGAACCAATGGTTGCAGATTCGATTTGGATATATGAGATGAAAGGACCGTACTATACGCTAATAATAATCGACTGGTTCTTGCAGGCAATATCAGTGATACCTAGGGAATCATGGGGCGATGCTACTAAACGCTCTTACCATGATTCGATGGGTTTAATCAGAAATACTATTTATGACATTCTCATGATCAATTGTTGATATATAGAATGTGGCAAATAAGGTTAAGCCCGAATAAAGGATTATGTCCTGAATCACAAAAAGTTGTGAACCCAAGGCTAGCTGTATCCCTGAACTATTGAGGGTCACACAAGCACTGGATCGTTTGTTCCCATTGACATAATAAATTCATGGAGTTGAATTTATATTATGATATAGTAAATTCAAGGAGTTGAATTTATGATAATTAAATTTTGAGAAAATAAATTCAAGATATTGAATATATTATGATATAGTAAATCAAGAAGTTAAATTTATGATAATTAAATTTTGGAGAATAATTCAAGGAGTTGAATTTATAAAATCTGAAATTTTAATTTATTAAACTCAAAAGTTGAGTTTATTAAATATTAAATTTTGGAGGTAATAAAATTCAAGGAGTTGAATTTATAATTTAAACAATAAATTCAACATACTAAATAATTAAAGTTCTTAATAGACATTGATTAATAATTAAACTAGTTGGACTAGCCCAATTAATTAATCAAGCCCTAATGTTAATTTTATTATTAGGTGATTGCTTAATTATAAATAGGAGTTAGCATAGCATAACCTAGCCTCCACCACTATAATTTTTGAAATCCCCTCTCCCAAAAGGGTTGAAAATTTCGCCAACCCCTATGCCAAAAGGTTTCAGCCGTCTCTCATGCTTTGATCCCAATGTTAAAACTTCTTCCAAATTTTCTAGTGCAATTTGGAAGAGTATCAAACCTTCTAGTCGTGGATCTGATTAGAAGAATAAAGAAAGGATTTTGAAGATCATTCGTAGAGATTCATCAAGAGCTAGATCGTCTATACCGGATTAGTTGGAGCCAAATGATTTAATTCACCAAAGGTAATAAAATTCTAAGCCCTATGAATGTTTAAGAAATCATACGAGTGTCCCAAACATATATTTGATTGTTAAATAAATTAAAAATTTTAAACTTCCGCGGTTTTGGGCACGAAAAAACCCAGATCCAACAGTGGTATAAGAGCATCTACTCTAACACTTGCTGTCACACCTTACTCTATACTTAGCATAATTACCATAATTAAAATAAGGTTTGAATGATATAAATTATTATGAAGCAAATCAAACAAGAGGCATCACTTTGATGTTTATAAAAATTTTGGCATGATGTCCTATATTGTATACACCAACACTCAAGCAATACTATTCATACATTTATAAACATATTCTCATATACCAACATACTTTGTATCATCATACATAACATGGAACTTGTTTCAAACCTCATATAAAATTTACTACAAACATATGCGGAAGCTATACAATAAGAAGTCCCTGTTCTTGTCGAGGTAGGGCACGTCACAAGAATCCATTGGCGAACCGGCATCCTATGTCTCTTCACTACCTGATCCTGTAACACATGAGCTACGTGAGTTTATAAAACTCAATAAGTTGGCACTTATATGTATCAATATGCATCGAAGGAACATACATATCAAGTCGTGACAACAATGAATCTTAAAAACATGTCATACGTAGCATATTCAATGTTCATTTTGTACTGAGCCTCATTAGTTGACTGTTACTACTGTGCTTGCTTTATTATATAGCTACTAAGTGTGGACGTCAGGGAGCAACCTTTGGCAACCCCACGCCCCATGAAACATATATTGGCCAATAGCTTTGGTGGACTTAAAACCACCCATTATGTCAACAAGCTCTATATCATGTAAAAACCAGTCCTTTTCCTTTCATGTCATGTTCATAACATAGCACCATCATCAATATTCAAGAGTTTCTTAGATATTTAATACATAACAATGGAATATGGTGCTATTTTCATCAATAAGATACTAAAAATGTACATATAGCAATAATCAATGGGAAGTGTTTGAAATCATATTATCATGTTTACTTCAAGAACATGACAACTTACTGTCCAAGCTTAAGAACACTGGTTTGAGACGGTGTTTCTTGCTCCTATACTGTCAAATATACCATAAATTCAGTCACCATTGCATTAACTAGATTAAAATCATTCCTTATTGTCACCTACATGTACCATAACTAAAAGAGAAGAAAACTTACACCTTATGAAGTTCTTGTGATGGAGAACTAAAATCTAACTTCAAAACTTTGAAAGGAATGAAGAAAGAAGCTTTGGAGGATGTTTTCTAGATTTTTCTCTCGAGCTTTTGCAGTAAGGAATGGAAAATACTGAAGAAATGGTTTAGAAACTCGATGCTTATCTTCTTATATATTAGGCGGCGCTCGGGCGGTAGTTTTCTACCGCTCGAGCGCGGAATGTTCTGTCCAAAAGGTAAAATTTTCATGCACTGGCGCTCGGGCGGTCATTTTCTACCGCTCGGGTGCCAATGTTCTGTAAAATTGGTGAGCTTGTAAAGTACCGGCGCTCGGGCGGTAAAATTACCGCTCGGGCCCACTTGTTCTGCTTCTGCGCGATACTTCATCAAAGATCGCTCTCGGGAACGTCTCTTCCGTTCATAATCGGAAAGAATGGTAAACTAGGAAGTGTAGCTCTATGTCTTGGCTTGAATCTCCTACTAGTTTCATGTCATTTGGAGGTCTGAGTAAAAGGTTATGCGCATTCTTCCAACATGTGTCATTGTAGGAGTGACGATACCACAACTCACTTCGGGACGCTTTTGGCTTGTCTTCCACAATGATTGGACAAAACCCAAACGTGAAAGTTGTAGCATTATATCTTAGCTTTCTAACGGTTAAGGTCTCACACAATTTGGATCATTATTCAAATCATTATGCTAAAACCCGTACGAATACCATATTTACATCTCATTTCCCACAACTTCCATTACACTATCATCACCAACACATCTTTCTCTAACTATTTAGGCATATATTCATTCTCAATACACCATGAACAATATAAAAGTCATGTTCAATCTCAATATTGATACCTCAATCATCACGTGAAATCTAATGAGCTAAATAACTACATAGTAAACGACGTAAAACGCATTATTATCATTTGTACGAGTAACCGGGCATTACAATTCTCCCCTCCTTCAAAGAATTTCGTCCTCGAAATTTGACATACCATATAGTTCAGGATAGCTCTGTTGGATCTCGTCTTCTCGCTCCCAAGTGCTTCTTAAATCGCATGATTGCGCCATAATAATTTCACCAAGGGTATTTCCTTGCCTCGTAACACTTTTGATTTCCTATCGAGGATTTGGACCGGTCGTTCTTCATATGAGAGATTCGATGCAAGCTCCAATGGTTCATAATGAAGAACGTGAGAAGGATTGGCCAAATACTTTCGTAGCAAGGAAACGTGAAAAACATTGTGCACATTTGACAAGTCGGAGGTAAAGCAACTCGGTAGGCTCTGTCTCTTTCTTTCCAAGATTTCAAATGGACCGATATATATTGGACTCAATTTTCCCTTCTTACCAAAACGCAAAATGCCCTTCAATGGTGATATCTTTACAAATACATGGTCACAAACCTGAAATTCCAATCGACGACGTCGCACATCAGCATAGCTTTTTCTGTCGACTCTGGGCAGTGTGCATTCTTTCTCTGATCTTGGTTACCAATTCAGCTGTCTGTTGTACCAATTCAGGGCCTAATAATTTCCTTTCTCCTATTTCATCCCAATGTATGGAGATCGAATTTTCTACCATATAATGCAGTATATGGTGCCATTCCAAGCTTGACTGATAGCTATTGTTATATGTAAACTCAGCCAACGGTAGTTTACTGTCCCAACTACCTGGGAAGCTAATAGTACATGCCCTCAAAATATCTTCACTCTTTCTGATTGTCCATCAGTTTGAGGGTGGAATGCTGTGCTGAATGACAATCGAGTTCCCTTAGCATGATGCAAGCTTTTCCAAAATGCAGATGTAAATTTGGGATCTATCTGATACAATGGACACTGGGATGCCATGAGCCTCACTATCTTTGATGTATTCTTCAGCATTTGATTCATCGTGTATGTGATCTTCACCGGAAGAAAGTGAGCTGATTTTGTGAGTCGATCCACAATAAACCTATAGCATTGAGCCTCTGGAGTTCTTGGCAAACCAAGAATGAAATCCATCGTGATGTGTTCCATTTCCATTCAGGATGGGTAGTGGTTTCAGGAGTCCTGATGGTCTTGATGTTCAGTTTTGACCCGTTGACAAGTTAGACATTGTGCAACAAATTGAGCAATGTCCTTTTCATACCTGGCCACCAAAATAATGGTTTCAAATCCTTGTACATTTAGTGCCTCCTGGATGGATCGAATAGGGAGTAGCATGAGCATCAATAAGAATGTCGTTCCTGATCGTTCCTTGTTTTGGCACACACAATCTACCCCGATATGTCCATATTCCATTCCCCATTCAATTCAAAGTTCGAATGTCCTTTATCCTCATCTCGCTGTCTCAATTGCGGAATTCAGTATCTATATTTGTTCGGCCTTGATCCTGTCTGCAAGTGTTGGTCGAATCATGAGAGATGGTAATTGGATGCAGTGCCCTTTGGCAAACATTAATCTTCAAATTCTGCAAATCCCAATAAAATTTGTTCTTGTACTTGCATTGCAAGCAATAGAACTGGACTTCGACTTAACGCATCTGCAACAACATTGGCTTTGCCTGGATGATAATTAATAACACAATCGTAATCCTTCACCAATTCAACAACGTCGTTGTCTCATATCAGTTCTTTTTGCGTGAAAAATATTTCAAACTCTTGTGGTCCGTATAAATTTCACATCGTTCGCCATACAAAAATGGCGCCATATTTTCAATGCAAATACCACTGCTGCCAGTTCTAAATCATGTGTTGGATAGTTCTTTTCATATTATTTTCAATTGCCTAGAGGCATAAGCAATCACCTTCCCGTGTTGCATCAAGACTGCTCCTAAACCTTGTTCGAAGCATCACTGTACACTATAAAATCTCCTGATCCTTCTGGAATAGCAAGGACCGGTGCTGAAGTCAATTTTCCTTTAACTCTTGGAAAACTGCGATCACATGCTTCGTCCATACAAATTTCACATTCTTTCGAGTTAAAGCAGTCAAAGCAATGCTATCTTAGAAAATCCCGCTATAAAACCGACGGTAATAACCAGCTAGCCCAAGAAAACTACGTACCTCGGTAACAGTGGTAGGTCAGCCAGTTATTAACAGCTTCAATCTTACTTGGATCCACTGATATGCCTTCTTTTGAAATGATATGACCCAAGAATGATACTTATTCAAACCAAAATTCACATTTATTCCATTTTGCATATAAATGTTTATCCTTCAAAGTCTGCAAAACTAATTGCAAATGTTCTCTATGCTCCTCTACAGTCGTGAGTAGATGAGAATATCATCTATAAACACAATCACGAACCTGTTAGGAATGGCTTGAAAATTCTATTCATTAGATCCATAAAGCTGGTGCATTCGTTAGTCCAAATGGCATTACAAGAAATTCATAATGCCCGTACCTGGTTCTAAAGGCGTCTTTGAAATATCATTGACTTCACTTTTAATTGATGATAGCCTGATCGTAGATCAATTTTCGAAAAGATAGCAGCTCCTTGTAGTTGATCAAACAAATCATCAATTCTAGGGAGTGGATACTTATTTTTTGATTGTCGCTTTGTTCAACTCCCGATAATCAATGCATAGACGAAGAGTACCGTCTTCTTTTTCACAAACAAAACAGGTGCACCCCACGGTGAAAGCTCGGTATACTAATAAACCCTTTATCAAGCAACTCCTGTAACTGTTCTTTCAATTCATTCATTTCTGTAGGAGCTAACGATAAGGAGCTTTTGAGATCGGATGAGTTCCTGCCCAAACATCAATTACAAATCGATCTCTCTACTGGGGGTAAGCCTGTACATCATCAGGAAATACTTCTGGAAATTCACAAACAACATCTGTATCTTTTAATTCACGAACACAGGTGGATCATAGTTAACACAGATGCCAAAATCCTTGAACCCCCCTTCTGTAGTAATTTACAAGCCTTCATACAAGAGATTATCCGAAGAGGTAAGGATATACATGCACTTGCTACGGTGAATGGTTCAGCTCCTACTGGTGCAAACTTGATCATCTTTATGCCACAGTCAATAGTAACTCTGTACTTCGAGAGCCAATCCATTCCCAATATCACATCAAAATCGGTCATTTTCAAAACAATCAATTCAGCATACATCTGATGGCCTTGGGCATATATTGGACATCCTCGCACAATCTGATATGTCTGTAATTCTTGCCCGGAAGGTAAGGCTATGGCGAGTTGTGTCTCTGTTGTACTTGGTGTAATGCCCAGCCTCTTACAAACGATTCCGAAATAAAAGAATGCGTGGCTCCTGAATCTAGTAAAACAATAGCAGTAATACCAAATCAAGAAACATACCGTGATCATCGATGTATCCGCATCCACTTCTTCTTTGGTCATGGAGGAGAAAAGGCGTCCCTGTACTTTCTCAGAACTTCCTGGACAATTCTTAGCGAGATGCCCTTGCTTCTTGCAACGATAACAGACATTAGAACCCTGCATACACTCCCCGCCATGGAGTTTGCCACATTTAGGACAAGGTGGCTGTCCTGTTCTTACGTGGAGGGGGACCCTTTCTACGGGTTCCTCTGGTCGAGTACCTTTGCTATCGGTCTTTTTGCCATGTCTGTTCCTTGGCTTTTTGAAAGTACTGTTCTTCGTTGTTGCCTGTCTATGTCAATGTCATGTTCATCTTGTTCTGCCATAAGTGCTCTTTTACTATCTCCTGTATGTAGCAACTTTCGACATCCTTACATCTTTTAATTTCAGAGCGAAGTCCCCGCATGAAGTGTTCGCCCTTACTTGTGTCATCTTGTGCAATATACGGTACATATTGGACTCCGGCCTCAAATTGTTGTATGTAGTCCGCCATTGACATGGTCCCTTGCTTCAAATTCAGGAAGTCACTGGCTTCTTGGCTCGTACATCTTTACTGAAATACTGTTGTAAAACACAGTTTGAAAGTTCCCCATGTCAATGGTCCAACCGGTAATGCAACTCTTGCACTTTCCCACCATATTCTTGCATGTTTTGTTAAGAGAAAGATGGCACAAGTTACTTGGTCAGCATCATCCATATGAAGGTAGGAGAAGATGGACTCCAATGATTTAATCCACTCCTCTGCTACTGTCGGATCAGTGCTTCCCATGAACTCCGGAGGATTTAGACGTCGAAAACGATCATACACGTCGGTTTGAACAGGCCCATGTCGGTGTACTATTGCTTGTGCTTGTGCCTTCTGAGTAGTCCGTTGCATTTCAGTAGCTGTATTTGTTCACATGGACCTTTGCTTGTAGTTGGAGTAATTGGCGAAGTCATCTATCGGTCGTGGCGCACTGCCCTCACCTTGGACTGCGGGGCCTTGCCCTTAGATGACTCCTTCATGTACTTTACGTTTCGGTGGCATCGTCGCTTATCTTAACCTACATGTAGGTCACTTAGAACATAACTTAGCATAACTATGGAATACAAAGATACTTACTTGCCGAGTTCTCCATGGATGAAGTGCAGTGTCTTTCCTGTCGAAGAACCGTGGGCTCTGATACCATAAAAATGTCACACCCTTACCCTATACTTAGCATAATTACCATAATTAAAATAAGGTTTGAATGATAATTATTTATGAAGCAAATCAAACAAGAGGTATCACTTGATGGTTATAAAAATTTTGGCATGATGTCCCTATTATTGTATACACCAACACTCAAGCAAACTATTCATACACATTTAAACATATTCTCATATACCAACATACTTTGTCATCATACATAACATGGAACTTGTTTCAAACCCTCATATAAAATTAACTACAATACATATGCGGAAGCTCTACAATAAGAAGTCCCGTCTTGTCGAGGTAGGGCACGTCACAAGCATTCATTGGCGAACCGGCATCCTATGTCTCTTCACTACCTGATCCTGTAACACATGAGCTACGTGAGTTTATAAAACCAATAAGTTGGCACTTATATGTATCAATATGCATCGAAGGAACATACATATCAAGTCGTGACAACAATGAATCTTAAAAACATGTCATACCGTAGATATATTCATGTTCATTTTGTACTGAGCCCTTAGTTGACCTATACTACTGTGCTTGCTTTATTATATAGCTACTACTGTGTTGGACGTCAGGGAGCAACCTTTGGCAACCCCACGCCCCATGAACATATATTGGCCAATAGCTTTGGGGACTTAAAACCACCCATGATGTCACAAGCTCTATATCATGTAAAAACCAGTCCTTTTCCGTCATGTTCATGTTCATAACATAGCACCCATCATCAATATTCAAGAGTTTCTTACATATTTAATACATAACAATGGAATATGGTGCTATGTTTTCATCAATAAGTTACTAACAATGTACATATAGCAATAATCAATGGGAGTGTTTGAAATCATAATATACTCATGTATTACTTCAAGAACATGCCAATTACTGTCCAAGCTTAAGAACACTGGTTTGAGACGGTGTTTCTTGCTCCTATACTGTCAAATATACCAAAATTCAGTCACTATTGCATTACTAGATTAAAATCATTCCTTTTGTCAACATGTACCATAACTAAAAGAGAAGAAAACTTACACCTTATGAAGTTCTGTGATGGAGAACTAAAATCTAACTTCAAAACTTTGAAAGGAATGAAGAAAGAAGCTTTGGAGGATGTTTCTAGATTTTCTCTCGAGCTTTTGCAGTTAAGGAATGGAAAATATGAAGAAATGGTTTTAGAAACTCGATGCTCTCTCTTATATATTAGGCGACGCTCGGGCGGTAGTTTTCTACGCTCGAGCGCGGAATGCTGTCCAAAAGGTAAATTTTCGTGCACTGGCGCTCGGGCGGTCATTTTCTACTGCTCGGGCGCCATAGTTCTGTAAAATTGGTGAGCTTGTAAAGTACCGGCGCTCGGGCGGTAAAATCTTACCGCTCGGGCGCCACTTGTTCTGCTTCTGCGCGCTACTTCATCAAAGATCGCTCCAGGAACGTCTCTTCCGTTCATAATCGGAAAGAATGGTAAACTAGGAAGTTGTAGCTCTATGTCTTGGCTTGAATCTCCCACTGGTTTTATATCATTTGAAGGTCTGAGTAAAAGGTTATGCCCATTCTTCCAACATGTGTCATTGTAGGAGTGACGATACACACAACTCACTTCGGGGCCCTTTTGGCTTGTGAAGCTTCCACAATGATTTGGACAAAACCCAAAACGTGAAAGTTGTAGCATTATATCTTAGCTTTCTAACGGTTAAAGCCTCACACAATTTGGATCATTATTCAAATCATTATGCTAAAACGTACGAACTACCATATTTACATCTCATTTCCCACAACTTCCATTACACTATCATCACCTACACATCTTTCTCTAACTATTTAGGCATATATTCATTCTCAATACACCATGAACAATATAAAAGTCATGTTCAATCTCAATATTGATACGTCAATCATCACGTGAAATCTAATGAGCTAAATAACTACATAGTAAACGACGTAAACGCATTATTATCATTTTACGAGTAACCGGGCATTACACTTGCGCCCCTTTTCTCTCTCCTTGGCAATCTTCTTCCCTTGCGCTAGCACCATCGTCTCTTGGCGCATCCATCGGGGATGCCTCGGTGTTTTATTCCTGTGAGCACTCCTTTCAAGAGAGCTGGCTACCTGAGGTGATGTAATTTTCTTGTGTAATGTTTGATCCCGGGGCCATGGATTCTTGCAATTGCCTCTACTTCCTCAAGGATTTCGGTGCTCTGCTCTTAAAGGAGCCCAATGATTAAAAATGTATAATTCTTCTTTAATATGGGTGATACCCCCATTAGGAGCCGGGTCATCGTTAACCCGGTTTGTTACTGGAGTGGCCGAGATCATGACCCATGTACAGGATAAGTTTCTTAAAGACCCGGGCAAGTCTTCTCTTCCGGGCATATGGCTTTACCCGAGCTCTACCAACACGGAACCATCCGGGGCTTCTCATCTTCCCGGGCAGAGTTCCGGTTACATCACCACTTGGGCAACCTCGAGAACTGCATTACCTCGAGAAATGAACCACACTCAAGTGTGATTCATACAGGCAATCCAATCTGTCAGAACAACTTGGGTTTGGAGTGTCCGAAAAGTCATCAGAAGCTAGTATGGTAAACCGACTTAGTAGATGGCACGGAAACAAAGGTAACTACCCATTCCTCTACTATAAATAGCAGGTATTAATGAGATTAAAGGATTCTGAAATCTTTGAACTCTAAGCATTATACATATTTCTCTCGAATATTGCTTGTGTTCATCTTCAACCAGCTGACTTTAGCATCGGAGTGGCCACGTCGGACACCCCTCCGGCGCCCATCACGAGTTACTTTCTTGTTTGCAGGTGTTAATCTCAGCCATTATCTTCACTCAAAATTCCCAAACATTAAAATTGTTGGTTTGATCCGTTGGAGCCCCTTACCCGGCTCATCCATTTCAACGAGATCACATCATTGGCGCCGTCTATGGGAAACTTGAGTTCAAGACGTTGATATGGCCCGTACGAGAAGAACCAACCAAGAAAATTCTCGCGTCTAGGATGATGGAAGACAGACTTCAAGACAAGGTGGTCAGGTTAATAATATCGGACCAAATCTCATTACATTAACCCGGAGGCGTTACAAAAGATTGTATCCGATGCCATAAAGCAAGCTATGGCCAGGAAAGAAATCTCATCCAGTTACACCACCCGGGGATAGACAGGGACATGAGCAGGAGCAGGAGCAGGAGCAGGAGAGGAGGGAGGATGAGGGGGCAGGAGAAGACGAGGAATCCAGCGCCGGGTCCAAATCTCCTACCGTGGTAGAGGAGTGTTGGAATTGAGACAAAAGATGAAGTTGTTGGAAGGACAATTGGAGAATCACGGTATTCCCGGGTTGTCATTAGGGGATGCCCGTTTGCTGAGAACATTGTCCGGGAACCTCTTCCCGGAAATTTCAAGTCTGCAAAGGTGAAAGACTATGATGGCAACGCTGACCCGGAGGAGCACCTGGCCAGGTTTGAAAATATGGCCATGTTGCACTGTTACACTGATCGAATCAAGTGTAAGGTTCCTTACAACACTGGTGTATTCAGCTCAGAGGGGTTCGAGGGCTTGACTTCCCAAAGCATCAGCTTTTGAAGACTTCCAGAAGGTGTTTTTACACCATTTCAGCAGCAGTAAAAAGTACAAAAAGACTGCTTTTAGTCTTTTTGAAGTTAAGAAGAGCCCAGAAGAGGGCCTATATCAGAAGGTTCAAAACAGAGTGACCTTGGACGTCCCCACTTGTGCCACTGAAACAAAGACTACTGCATTCACCCAGGGTTTGAGAGGGGTGAATTCTTCGAGTCACTGACCAAGAAGGTGCCTAGGGATTTCGAGGATCTGTTGTCACGAGCAGAAAAGTACTCAATATGGAGGAAGGCCAAAAACAGAAGAGGAAGCTGTGAGAAAGGAGAGAGGAGACCGGGTGTCTAAGCCCGAGGAGAGGGGACAGAAGAGGGGCAATGCAGGACACTTTTCTCATAACGTGCCTCTGAAAATTGCCCGGGAAAGAGAAGTGCAGGAATGCAGCAGAGATTGGCCCAGAACATCAGTTATCCCGGCCAGATCCGAAAGGATTTTGTGCTCTCTTCACAAAGTGTGCCACCATAACACGAAGATTGCAAAACACTGAAGGGGAATTATGTCTCAACTTCCATCCCGGGACCCAGCAACAATAGTCAGAGGCCAAGAGTGCTACCTGGACGTCTCGGCAATCAGGATTCAGCGCCGAGGAGGAAGTATGAGAAAAATCCCGAGGATTGAGCCCAGTAGAAGAAGGGAGCCTGAACCGAGAGGAAAAGGAATTCGCCCCCTGCTACGGGATTGATTAAGATGATATTAGGAGGCTATTGATGGAGACTCCAACCAAGAAAGGAAGTCGAGAAGTAGGAGGGGGGAGTGTTTGGAGTGGGAGGGAGCGGAAGGACTGAGGCGGTCATCAATTTTGGCCCGAAAGATTTGGAGGGGGTGAATCTGCCCCACAACGATGCCTGGTGATCCAAGCCCGAGTGGCAAATTATGATATTCTACGAGTCTTCTGGACTCGGGCAGCTCTGTTAATGTAAATTTTAAAGATGCTTTTATGCAGATGGATTGCAGGGCTATCACTTGGAGGAGTGGAAACTGCCCTCTTTGGTTTGCTGGCCATGTGGTTTACCCGGAAGGGGAAATTGTTTTGCCATTAACCCTGGGTTCTCAGGATCTTAA
>NW_027459989.1:0-40319 GCF_025594145.1 Primulina tabacum
AAATGAGGCACCGACTGCTGAATCATCTCAGGAGACGTCAGGCAAACCCCTTCATCCCATATGCGGAATATCTTATTCGCCACACGCTTCTTCTTAACCATGTTATGAAAGAGTTTGGTGTTCCGCTATCCATCCTCAAGCCAGTTGCATGCAGCTTTTTGTTTCAAAAAATCCGCCTCCATGGCGGTGACACAAGCCAGATCCTCATTACGATCGGACAGAGTAGTCCAATTTGAATCAGAAGGATCGGCCTCACAGGCAGTCTCAGCAGAACGAACCGCACTCTCAGCCTCAGTGATTTTATCAAAGATGTTACCAAAAACATCCCGATTCCACCACATGAGTGATTCTTAAGACGCTTTCAACTTGCATAAAAGACGCGCATGCCAACCAGACTGCAAGCAAATTCCAATTGAGCCTCACAGTCTGCAAAAAACCATGATGCCGAAGCCACATACGCTGAAAGCGAAACGAACTCGGCCCACGGGCAAAAACTGGAGCGGTAACCAAAAGCGGACAGTGATCATAAACAGTACGGCAAGATTGTTCAACTCGAATGGAGCTGAAATGATTCCCCCCAATCATACGGAAACCATAACCCTGTCCAACCGCTTCCAAATGGTCTTATTCGTCCAAGTGAACGAAGACCCCTCTAGCCAGCATCAACCAGACCAGAATCCAAAAGTGAAAGTGTTGAACTCCTCCATGGTAGAAGCCTACCAACCACGGGTGCCCAAACACTCAGAAGCATCTCTGACGACATTAAAATCGCCCCCACCAGCCATGGACCAGAGCAGGCTTAACCTGAAGATGTAAGCCCAAAGATTTCTACGCTCAATTGTAGTCGCAGCTGGCATAAAGCAACAAGAGCAGAAAAACTCAGTCGGCAAAAAAGGAGCAGAAACCTTGAGTGCAGAAACTGAGCATGATCAAAAACACACTCGCCCTCACATCAACAGTAAAAAAACGCCCAGATATGACCAGAAAGATTCGAAATGACTCTAGAGAAGCCCAAACGGCGAATCATGAATCTCTGGTCCAACTCATCATCGGCTCCAAAATAGCCAGAACCTTAACCTGTTTCTCTTTCACAAAGGCATGCAGCCTCTGCTGGGACTTCCGAATTCCGAAGTCCCCTGATATTCCAGATCATGAAATTCATAAAGAATGGGCATCAGGATCACCCTGTCGCCTCTTGGACGAATCCTCAAGATCGTCCACCTTCCTCTTCTTCACCTCAGACATGCCAATGTTTGGAACACCAGACGCGGAGTGTCGATCAAACCCTGTGCCGGGGTCCTCCTCAGACACCTGTCTGGCAACGAATTCAGAAACAGGGGGCCCCTGTCTAGCAAACAGTTCCTCCACCATGGAGTTAACCTCCGGAGAAGCAGGAAGGGAAGGAATCGAATGGCTACTATGATTCTCGAAACAGATAACAGAATCAGCAAACAACGTAGCCACCCCAACTTTCGGAGAGCCCAGCTCATCCGTACAATACTGAAAAGGAATAGACTCCTCATCTTCAAAGACCTGATCAGTAGACTGAGCAGGCACACCAACCGAGCCCGAAGGGAGAATCTCAAAGGTGGATGTGCCCGAACAAACAGACCAACATCCACTGGAGAAATCTGCTCCAAGGGAGCATCACCAGGTAAAGCAGCATCCACATCCCCTAAGGGAATAACAACATCAGGACTTCTCCAACAACCATGTAATCACTACCTCGCTCCGCCTCCGCCTGCCAGGTGACAAGACATCAAAAGCGTTCGAAGTGCCCACCGGGACTACATGCCCAGCAGGAGGAGCCCTCACAGAAGGAACACGAGGAGACGCCCGCCTCCTCCTCCTACGCCTGGGGCCAACAAACTGCTCAGGATTTGGGTCCTGAGGACCCTGAACAACCTCAGTGGCCACACCCTCCTGGTGTGTCTTGCCTACAGTATCTGCCTGAGTCGGAGGAACAGTACCAGCAGGCCTGGTCCGGACTGGACGGGGATTCTTTCCATGTGAATAACAAACAGTGGTCGCATGCCCCAGCATCTTGCAATCAGTACAATAAGCTGGGATCTTCTCATATACGACCTCTATCTCCTGTAAATGATCACCCCAGGACACCTAGATGGATTGGACAAGGGGCTCCAATACATTGATCTCCACACAAATGCGAGCAAAGGCCCCCCGAGTCCCATCGGCTGTATGATCATCAATCTTAATGGGAGTGCCCAAAAGCTTCGCAAGAGCACAAAGGCTCTTCTTGTCATAAAGATGGAGTGGTAACTCCGGAAGTCGGACCCAAACCGGGGCAAGTGGAGACTCCGCCTGGAAATTGAACTCCGGGGTCCACTTGGAGAGTCTGATACCCAATGGACCAATAAACAGACTGCCTCTAATCCAGAGACAGGCATAGTCCTCCTCACAAGAGAGTACAATCACAAGGAATCCCCGTGGCAAGAATTTCAAGGTATACGGTCTCGTAAACCCGAAATTGGCAAAAGCCGTAGATATCGCATGATTGGGCACAATCGATCGGTTGCCAGAAATTTTACCGACCAAAGCAAACTTAAATGGTGCAGATAAAGATGAGATGATCTCATCCGAGAAGTGAATGCCCGGCTTACCGTCCTTAAATGACGGTGCGGGCATCTCATCCATCGACCCAAGAACATCTTCGAAACTGTTCTTGGTCGTCCGAGAGGATGACAGGGCCAAAACTTCATGAAATGACAGTGGAGGGGTAACTGTAGCAAAAGGACCAGAAAAACCCGAAGATGTACCTGGAATAGTAGATCTGACTGGCCGAGCTCGCGGGTTTGACTTCGAAATGTTGACTGTTGACTTTCCGGTTGACTTTCCTACCAAAGTACCACCGTGAAACGGCGCCGGCGTGATGAACACAGAACCGGTACCAGCCGGAGCAGAACCGGACGGCGGAGGGGTCAAATCAGAGGGAACAGTAGCCGGAAATTGAGACGAAATCGAAATTTGGGCGTTTCCGGCGACGATGGAATTTTCACAAATTGAGACTACAGATGTCTTACCCATGGATGGACGAAGAACACTGGAAGTTTGATTGACAAAAGACGCCGGGACGGCGCCGGAATTAGAAAAAGGAGTGACGGCCGGCGCCGGCGAAGCAAGAACAATCAAAGGTGTTTTTTCAGTCGCGAAAATGAGCGGGCTGCCAGAATCCGTTTGAGCTAAGATTTTGCTGGTAGGGTCGCCGGAGGATGGCGGTTCAAGTGAGGGAGGTGGCCGGCCGGGATCCGGCGGCGGTAGCATGGTGGCAATTGGACGTGAATAGTAACAAAAGTGGTGTGTTTTTTCTCACGCTTTTAGTGTGTGTTTTTTGAGAGCATTTCTGGGGTCTGGTTTAGGGTTTGGGGTTTAGGGTTTAGGGTTTAGGGTTTTTTTTTTTTTTTTTTTCCGGAAAGCACCGCCGGATGCGGGGGGGTTAGGGTTTAGGGTTTGGGGTTTGGGGTTTGGGGTTTCGGGTTTCGGGGTTTCGGGTTTTGGGGTTTGGGATTTAGGGTTTAGGGTTTAGGGTTTAGGGTTTAGGGTTTGGGGTTCGGGGTTTAGGGTTTAGGGTTTAGGGTTTTCTTTTTTTTTTTTTTTTTTTTTTTTTTTTTCGGAAAACACCTCCGGATGCGGGGGGGTTAGGCAGACCCCTACCTGTATATATCCACAAAATAAACAGTAACAAAATACAGAATACAGGAAAAAAACCTAAAAGAGGAGGTGGATAAAACCATAACCTCCTCAAAAAGGCTAAAGCAGTAGAAACATAAATACAAAGCAACCTAGGGAAGGAATTACAAAAGCAAAACGAACCCTAGAAGACTACCAAATAAGCGGCAACAACTAATCAAAAAGGAGAAGCGCTATGAACCACATGCTGAGGGAGACAAAATGATAATGGCGAGATGATCGCAGAGTCCATGCAAAAGCTCTCATCCCGGAGCTATCATCCTGGAGAGTCTAATCTGTCAATATAAATATAATCTGGTAGCTGTCAACTGTACCAAACCCACTAGTCAAAAGAAAATATGGCCAGGAAGCCACTATACAATGGCGATCACAGAGTAATATATAGATCGCAATCCCGCCAGAACAAAAGATATCTAGCATCTGAATCAAAAGAGCAGAGATCTCGATCCCATGAAGTAGGAGTCTGACGAACATGTCATAAGAAGCAGAGGATCCTTTAGAAAGCACCCCATGAATCCACCATGACATCCAGCAAACACCTCTGCAATAACTGATACGGCGGCCAAGGAGAACCAGCAGTAAACGCCCTCCAGGAACCATGAATGTGCCAAAGGAAAGCACCAACAGAAATAGGGCAGAAACCCACTCAGAACAAACAAGAATACACACATCATGTGCAAGTGTCTGGACCCACTTGCACAGACCATACGGAAGTGAAAAACAACCTCCAAGTACACTAACCTGCAATAAAATATATATATATATATATATGTATATAGATATAAATAGATATAGAGCCAGAGACCATAAAGAAAAAGATCCAAAAAAGAAGAAGGGGCTGCAAATGGCTAAGAGGATCTGTTTCTGAGGTATGGAAGCCCAGAATGATCAGATCTAGCAAGGGTGGAGATGTCTGGAGGTAGGGAAGGACCTAAATCTAAGGTGTACTGCCTAAAAGTATGAGCCCTCGCCGCCAAGGCATCCGCCACAGAATTCTCTTCCCGGTAAATATGCGATAAATGAACAGATCGCCCCCTCATCAACAAAAGAATCCGTGTAACAAAATGTTCAAGATCCCAGCAGCACCGACGAGAACGAAGTAAAAGAATGGAAATCCAAGAGTCAGTCTCAATCCAAAGAGGGAAGAGATGAAGATCAGAAGAAATGAGAAGACCCCTCCAAATAGCCCATAATTCTGCCCGGACATTGGTCCCAACTCCAATGAACTCACTGAAAGAAACCACCACATGCCCAGAAGAGTCACGAACAACCCCACCAACAGTAGAGGACCCAGGACTACCTCTCGAACTCCCATCTACATTCAATTTAAAACACCCGAACGGCGGCCGCAACCAACGAACAATCGTCAGTTTACGAGCCCTACGCAACTGAACAAAAATCCCCATAGCCCTCGCAGCCTGCAAAACACCCCGCCAGTGCATGGGCTTAACAGTAGACGCAGCGTGAGCGAGGCGCAAATAAGACAAAATCTGAGACTTAACAGTCTCCGCGGAAATGTGCAAATGACGGTGTTTCGCATCGTTACGAGCCGTCCAGAGAAACCATAAAACAATGAAAGGCAAAAACTCCTTCACGTGGCCCCTAGGAGTCCACCCCGGATGCCTCTTCCAAGCACTGAGGAAGAGTCTGAAATCACTGGTAAGGGGAATACGGACATGAAAAACAGCCCCAAAGTAATGCCATACAGACCTGGCAAGAGGGCTATCAATGAAAATGTGCGTGAATGTCTCAGGCATCTCACAACACTGACATTTAGACGCCAGCTCGAAACCACGACGCTGGAGCACATCGTCAACTGGAAGCCATTGATGCCAAAACCTCCAGAGGAAGAAAGACATAGTAGGCCTCAGCCAACTGCCCCAGCAAGGAGTGAAGATATCAGAAACTTGGTCTCTCAAGCGGACAATCTCCCATGCGGATTTCAGCGAAAAAACACCGTCAGAACTATGCACCCAAATAGCCGAATCGGGCTCCCCCGATGCAATAGGGATCAGAGTAATAGTCTCAGCAACAGAGGGTGGGACAACTGAGCAGAGGAGGTCAAAATCCCAAGCCCCATCTGAAAGAAAGTGAGAAACACGGACACCCCGATCCCCCCTAAGCAGGACCTGACTAGACAAGGGAACATCCCCACACCAGATGTCATCCCAAAAAGCAACATCTCCCACCCCAATTCTCCATCGAATGCCAGATTCAGCACGAGCCCTAATCTTAAGCAAACGACGCCAAGTGGGAGAAATGAACCCAGCAGATGAAACATAAGCTGGATGCACCAACTGGCAGTATTTTCTCATCATGAATTTGGCCCATAGGGATGAACCTTGACGAAAACGAAACCATAATTTAATGGAGAAGCTATCCACAATATCTTTGAGCCTGCGAAATCCAAGACCCCCTTCAGAGACAGGAAGACATGCACGAGACCACCTCGCCCAATGCCATTTCTTATCCAAGGATCTGGATCCCCACAGGAAACCATTGAAAACATTCTCAAGCCTCTCCATAACTGCCAGAGGTGGCTGGACTACCTGGAACATGTAAATGGGAACCGAAAGGAGGACACTCCTAAGGAGAGTCATACGGCTCCCCGGGGAAAGAGTTTTAAGCTCCCAACCCTCCAACTTCTTACTCACCATCTGCACAAGGGGATCAAAAAGAGAGCAAACTCTATTCCCACGAAACAAAGGAACTCCGAGGTATTTGATAGGAAAACAACCCTCCCCAAACCCAGTGATACGAAGGAGACGGGAACGAGTACGACCAGAACACCTCGGAGGCAAAATAATGACACTCTTAACTGCATTCACCAACTGCCCCGAGCAGTTTTCATAGTGATGCAAAAAATCCATGAGACTGTTCATCTCACGAGTCCCACCATTGGCAAAAATAATGATATCATCAGCATAGGCCAGGTGGGAAAGAAGGAGATCACAAGCAGATCGGTACCTAATCGCAGGATACTGACGATAAAGACGATCAAGACCACGTGAAAGGTACTCTGCCCCCAAAATGAAAAGAAGTGGGGACAAAGGGTCGCCCTGCCGGAGACCCCTAGTGGATCCAAAGAATCCAGTGAGTGAACCATTGATATTAACTGAAAATTGGCAATGAGAAATGCAGGCAGATATCATCGACACTACCTGCTCTGAAAAGCCATAATGCCTCAAGACATCCAACAGAAAAGACCATTGGACCCTATCATAAGCTTTAGCCATATCCAGTTTCAAAATAACATTGCCACCACGGGTGGGGAGAGAAAGACTATGAGTGAGCTCTTGAGCAAGGAGGATATTATCCGAAATCACCCGCCCTGGAACAAAGCCACTCTGATTCCACGAAACCAGCCTCTCCGCCACCTCCTTCAGCCGAGAATATAAAAGTTTGGAAATTATCTTATTAGTCACATTACACAAGCTGATAGGACGAAAGTCCGACCAAGCCTGAGCACCCATGACTTTGGGAATCAATGTGATCGTGGTGGCAGTAAACCCCTGTGGCAAGGGACTACCCCGAAAGAAATCCAGGACCGCATCAAAAACATCCTGATGGACAATCTCCCAGCAATGCTGAAGAAGGCCGAAGAGAATCCATCAGGCCCCGCCACACTATCACGATGAATGGAGAAAACAGTCGCCCGCACCTCCTCCAAAGAAGGAGGGGCAGCAATATTTGCGTTCTCCAAATCCGAGATCACCAAGGGGAAATCAGAAAAATCCGGGCAAGAAAGCACAAAAGGATCCCCAGTAAGCAGGTTTTGAAAAAAGGCGGCCCCAGACTGCTGAATAAGCTCAGGGGAAGTAATGCAAGAGCCATTATCCCAAATACGAAAGATTTTATTAGCCACCCTTTTTTTCTTGACCATATTGTGGAAGAGTTTAGTGTTCCTCTCACCATCCTCTAACCACCTACAAGTGGCTTTTTGCCGCCAAAAATCCGCCTCCATGGCGGTAACCCTAGCAAGATCTGCATTGCAATTGGACAAACTAGTCCAATGCAAATCCGAAGGAGCAGCCTCGCAATCTGCCTCAGCAATCCGGACAGCCTGCTCCGCCTCAGCAAGTTTGGCAAAAAGATCACCAAAAACACTCTTATTCCACCACTTCAGATGGCTTTTGAGGCGCTTCAATTTCACAAAAAGACGGGGCATACCGTTCAAATGACACGGTAAATTCCAATTAAGCCTCACCGTCTGCAAAAAACCATGGTGCCTGAGCCACATGCTCTGAAAGCGAAAAGAACTCGGCCCACTAGCAAAGACCGGGACTGACACAAAAAGAGGACAATGGTCAGAGACCGTACGAATGAGGTGCTCCACACGAATAGAATGAAAATGGTCACCCCCAATCAACAGACACAAAAACCCGATCAAGACGCTTCCAAATGGTCTTGTTCGTCCACGTGAACGAAGACCCCTCAAAACCAGCATCGACTAACCCAGAATCCAAAATAAAGTGATTAAATTCTTCCATGGGAAGCAACCGCCCACCAGAAGAACCCAAACACTCCGACGAATTTCTGACTACATTAAAGTCGCCACCAACAAGCCAAGGACCATGAGTAGGCTTAACCTGAAGCAAAGAATTCCAAAGCTGTCTGCGCTCAATGTAGTCACACTTAGCATAAACAAAGGAACAAAAGACAGTGGTCGGCAAAAAAGTAGCAGAAACCCGGAAGTGAAGGAATTGAGTGTGATCAAAAAGACACTCAACCATGACATCCTCAGCAAAGAAAACCCAGATATGACCCGAGGAGTTCGATATAACTCGAGAAAAACCAAAACGACGAGTCATAAAACGAACATCCAGATCAATCATGGGTTCCAAAATAGCCAAGATCTTGACTCTCTTATCTTTAACGTGGGCATGTAGCCTTTGTTGAGACTCCGAGCTCCGGAGCCCCCTGACATTCCATATGAGAAAATTCATGGAGAATGGGCACCAGAACCGCCCTGTCGCTTTTTACGCGACCTATGAAAAGCATTCTCCTTCCTTTTCTTAATATCCACCATATCAGCATCCAGAATACGACCTTCAGACCTACAGCCATCACCCGACTCAGAATGCCGATCGAATTCCTGATCAGTATCTCCAGCAGATTCCAGCCGGAAGACCAGCTCACTGACAGAAGGACCCTGCCTAGCAACCAATTCCTCTACCGTAGAGGAAGCATCATCAGGAGACAAAGGAACAGAGGGGATGGAATGACTACTGTGATTCAAATTACAAGGCCCCAGAGAGCCAAACACAGGCAACTCACTAGTAGACGGGACCCCAATACCATCCACACAATCATCCAACTGTAACCCTCCATCAATAACCTCGTCACTAAGGATCACACCCTCAACAAGAACAGACTCCAAAGGATCCTTTCCAAAAGACCCAACACCGGCATCCTCCAGATGACCACATGGAGGGTCCATATCAACACAATCTAATCCAACAGGATCAGGCTCCGCGTCCTGCCCATGCGAGAGCACCTCAAAAGGATTCAACTCAAGAGGATTATTTCTTGGAAGAACCTGCCAAACTGGCCTCTTTCTCCCTCTACGTCTGGGACCCGTGCCAGTTTTCTGAAGCTGAGGCTGGGTCCCCAAATTAAAACCAGAATTAACACCCCCTGGAGGGGCAGACTCTGTAGATGGGGGAGACTGGCCAGAAGCACGGTCAGCAGGCTTAGGACGAACAGGTTTGGGATTTTTTCCATGGGAATAACAAACACTGGTCGAATGACCCAGCATTTTGCAATCCATGCAGTACCCGGGGATTCGCTCATAAATGACTTCAATTTCTTGAGCATGATCACCCCAACCCACCCAAATCTCTTTGACTGGCGGTTCGAGCACATTAATTTCAACAAAGACGCGAGCAAAAGCGCCTCGAGAAGAATCTGCAGTATGATCATCCATCTTCACCGGTTTCCCCACAATTTTGGCCAAAGCAAAGAGACTTTGCTTAGAAAACAAATGAAGGGGAAGACCTTGGAAGCGGATCCAAACAGGGGCAATGGGTGACTCCTCCTGAAGATTAAACTCTGGCGTCCACTTAGAGAAGCGGACCGACAGAGGTCCAACCTGCATAACCCCCTTAGTCCAAAAGAACGCATAGTCTTCTTCACAAGCAAGTGTGAGAACAAGAAAACCCCGAGGCATGAACTTTAAGTCAAAAGATCTAACTAGTCCCAATTTAGCAAAAGCCGCAGAAATACCAGAATTTGGAACTAGAGATCGATTCCCTGAAATTTTTCCAACCAAAGCAAATTTGAAAGGTTCTGCGAGGGTAGAAATAACCTCATCCGGGAAGAGAATACCCGGTTTTCCATTTCGAAGAGTCGGCACAGGCATGTCATTCATAGAGTTGTGCAACTCATCAAAGCTTTTTTTGGCCGTCCGAGGGGATGGTGGAGTCAGGATATCACGAAATGACACAGTAAGCGGAATAGGAACACGCGTACCTGGTTTGACCGTTTCAGCACAAGGGTTGACTGCCGAGTCAACTCGTCCTTCACGGTGATTCGACTCGACCGAGTTGACTCGTGAGTCACCTACCGGAGCACCACCATGGACCGGCGACGGTGAGGGGAGTCCAGAACCGGGACCAATTCGTGCAGACTCGGGCATTGGAGGGTCCGATTTAACCAAAGGATGTGAAGAAACTCGATTTTGCCCTAGAAATTGGGCGTTTCCGACCGGTGGCCGGAAACCAGAAATTGAAGATGGCAAAATGCGACCCATACCTGGACGATCAACCCCTAAAGAGGAATTGAAGAAAGAAGCCGGAATAATGCCTGAAATCAGCGGTGAGAAAGACGGCAGTGAGGCGTCCAACGGCGAGTTCTTAGATCTGAAATTCACGGCTGATTTGAACTCCGATTGGAGTGATTCATGAACCATTGGAATCGTCTGGACCAGAGGGTCACAGATCGGGGTCGGGATGGAACATTGGATGTCGGAGTTGGCCGGAATCGACGAAACAAGCGAAGGCTGCGCAGTGAACAGTGACTGCGGAGCTTTGAACGGAGATGACGCCGGAACGGGGTAACTGGACGGTCGCGCAGGTGCCGGAAATGAAAGGGGAGGGTGAGGCAAAGAGAATGATGTATGGCCAGTACTAGGAGGAGCGACGGTTGCCGGCGCCGACGAAGGGGAAGAAACCGCCGCGATTTTGACCGGAGAAATGAGTGGGTAATCGGACTCCATTTGAGCTGAAATTTTGTAGGGAGGGTCGTCGTGAGGTGGCGGTTCAGATGGGGTGGTTGGCCGGCCGGGATCCGGCGGCGGTGGCATGGCGGTGGGTAGGGCGTGAATAGTGACGGGTTTAGTGTGTTTTTTCTCACCTTTTACTGTGTGTTTTTTCAGAGAAAATTTTTTTGGGGGCAAATGGTTAGGGTTTAGGGTTTAGGGTTTTTTTTTTTTTTTAGAGGTTTAGGGTTTAGGTTTAGGTTTAGGCTTAGGTTAAGGTTTAGGGTTTAGGGTTTAGGGTTTAGGGTTTAGGGTTTCGGGGTTTTGGGTTTCGGGGTTTTGGGGTTTAGGGTTTAGGGTTTAGGGTTTAGGGGTTTGGGGTTTGGGTTTAGGGGTTTGGGGTTTGGGTTTTGGGGTTTAGGGTTTAGGGTCTAGGGTTAAGGGTCTAGGGTTTAGGGTTTTTTTTTTTTTTTTTTTTTTTTTTCCGGAAAACACCGCCGGATGCGGGGGGTTAGGCAGACCCCTACCTGTATATATCCACAAAATAAACAGTAACAAAATACAGAATACAGAAAAAAAAACCTAAAAGAGGAGGTGGATAAAACCATAACCTCCTCAAAAAGGCTAAAGCAGTAGAAACATAAATACAAAGCAACCTAGGGAAGGAATTACAAAAGCAAAACGAACCCTAGAAGACTACCAAATAAGCGGCAACAACTAATCAAAAAGGAGAAGCGCTATGAACCACATGCTGAGGAAGACAAAATGATAATGGCGACATGATCGCAGAGTCCATGCAAAAGCTCTCATCCCGGAGCTATCATCCTGGAGAGTCCAATAATGGCGATCACAGAGTAATATATAGATCGCAATCCCGCCAGAACCAAAGATATCTAGCATCTGAATCAAAAGAGCAGAGATCTCGATCCCATGAAGTAGGAGTCTGACGAACATGTCATAAGAAGCAGAGGATCCTTTAGAAAGCACCCCATGAATCCACCATGACATCCAGCAAACACCTCTACAATAACTGATACGGCGGCCAAGGAGAACCAGCAGTAAACGCCCTCCAGGAACCATGAATGTGTCAAAGGAAAGCACCAACAGAAATAGGGCAGAGACCCACTCAGAACAAACAAGAATACACACATCATGTGCAAGTGTCTGGACCCACTTGCACAGACCATACGGAAGTGAAAAACAACCTCCAAGTACACTAACCTGCAATAAAATATATATATATATATATATATATATGTATATAGATATAAATAGATATAGAGCCAGAGACCATAAAGAAAGAGATCCAAAAAAGAAGAAGGGGCTGCGAATGGCTAAGAGGATCTGTTTCTGAGGTATGGAAGCCCAGAATGATCAGATCTAGCAAGGGTGGAGATGTCTGGAGGTAGGGAAGGACCTAACTCTAAGGTGTACTGCCTAAAAGTATGAGCCCTCGCCGCCAAGGCATCCGCCACAGAATTCCCTTCCCGATAAATATGCGATAAATGAACAGATCGCCCCCTCATCAACAAAAGAATCCGTGTAACAAAATGTTCAAGATCCCAGCAGCACCGACGAGAACGAAGTAAAAGAATGGAAATCCAAGAGTCAGTCTCAATCCAAAGAGGGAAGAGATGAAGATCAGAAGAAATGAGAAGACCCCTCCAAATAGCCCATAATTCTGCCCGGACATTGGTCCCAACTCCAATGAACTCACTGAAAGAAACCACCACATGCCCAGAAGAGTCACGAACAACCCCACCAACAGTAGAGTCCCCAGGACTACCTCTCGAACTCCCATCTACATTCAATTTAAAACACCCGAACGGCGGCCGCAACCAACGAACAATCGTCAGTTTACGAGCCCTACGCAACTGAACAAAAATCCCCATAGCCCTCGCAGCCTGCAAAACACCCCGCCAGTGCATGGGCTTAACAGTAGATGCAGCGTGAGCGAGGCGCAAATAAGACAAAATCTGAGACTTAACAGTCTCCGCGGAAATGTGCAAATGACGGTGTTTCGCATCGTTACGAGCCGTCCAGAGAAACCATAAAACAATGAAAGGCAAAAACTCCTTCACGTGGCCCCTAGGAGTCCACCCCGGATGCCTCTTCCAAGCACTGAGGAAGAGTCTGAAATCACTGGTAAGGGGAATACGGACATGAAAAACAGCCCCAAAGTAATGCCATACAGACCTGGCAAGAGGGCTATCAATGAAAATGTGCGTGAATGTCTCAGGCATCTCACAACACTGACATTTAGACGCCAGCTCGAAACCACGACGCTGGAGCACATCGTCAACTGGAAGCCATTGATGCCAAAACCTCCAAAGGAAGAAAGACATAGTAGGCCTCAGCCAACTGCCCCAGCAAGGAGTGAAGATATCAGAAACTTGGTCTCTCAAGCGGACAAGCTCCCATGCGGATTTCAGCGAAAAAACACCGTCAGAACTATGCACCCAAATAGCCGAATCGGGCTCCCCCGATGCAATAGGGATCAGAGTAATAGTCTCAGCAACAGAGGGTGGGACAACTGAGCAGAGAAGGTCAAAATCCCAAGCCCCATCTGAAAGAAAGTGAGAAACACGGACACCCCGATCCCCCCTAAGCAGGACCTGACTAGACAAGGGAACATCCCCACACCAGATGTCATCCCAAAAAGCAACATCTCCCACCCCAATTCTCCATCGAATGCCAGATTCAGCACGAGCCCTAATCTTAAGCAAACGACGCCAAGTGGGAGAAATGAACCCAGCAGATGAAACATAAGCTGGATGCACCAACTGGCAGTATTTTCTCATCATGAATTTGGCCCATAGGGATGAACCTTGACGAAAACGAAACCATAATTTAATGGAGAAGCTATCCACAATATCTTTGAGCCTGCGAAATCCAAGACCCCCTTCAGAGACAGAAAGACATGCACGAGACCACCTCGCCCAATGCCATTTCTTATCCAAGGATCTGGATCCCCACAGGAAACCATTGAAAACATTCTCAAGCCTCTCCATAACTGCCAGAGGTGGCTGGACTACCTGGAACATGTAAATGGGAACCGAAAGGAGGACACTCCTAAGGAGAGTCATACGGCTCCCCGGGGAAAGAGTTTTAAGCTCCCAACCCTCCAACTTCTTACTCACCATCTGCACAAGGGGATCAAAAAGAGAGCAAACTCTATTCCCACGAAACAAAGGAACACCGAGGTATTTGATAGGAAAACAACCCTCCCCAAACCCAGTGATACGAAGGAGACGGGAACGAGTACGACCAGAACACCTCGGAGGCAAAATAATGACACTCTTAACTGCATTCACCAACTGCCCCGAGCAGTTTTCATAGTGATGCAAAAAATCCATGAGACTGTTCATCTCACGAGTCCCACCATTGGCAAAAATAATGATATCATCAGCATAGGCCAGGTGGGAAAGAAGGAGATCACAAGCAGATCGGTACCTAATCGCAGGATACTGACGATAAAGACGATCAAGACCACGCGAAAGGTACTCTGCCCCCAAAATGAAAAGAAGTGGGGACAAAGGGTCGCCCTGCCGGAGACCCCTAGTGGATCCAAAGAATCCAGTGAGTGAACCATTGATATTAACTGAAAATTGGCAATGAGAAATGCAGGCAGATATCATCGACACTACCTGCTCTGAAAAGCCATAATGGCTCAAGACATCCAACAGAAAAGACCATTGGACCCTATCATAAGCTTTAGCCATATCCAGTTTCAAAATAACATTGCCACCACGGGTGGGGAGAGAGAGACTATGAGTGAGCTCTTGAGCAAGGAGGATATTATCCGAAATCACCCGCCCTGGAACAAAGCCACTC
The DNA here is from genome assembly GCF_025594145.1 of Primulina tabacum. Classification (NCBI taxonomy): domain Eukaryota; kingdom Viridiplantae; phylum Streptophyta; class Magnoliopsida; order Lamiales; family Gesneriaceae; genus Primulina; species Primulina tabacum. The sequence goes on from NW_027459989.1 coordinate 14,741, forward strand.
TGATTCCACGAAACCAGCCTCTCCGCCACCTCCTTCAGCCGAGAATATAAAAGTTTGGAAATTATCTTATTAGTCACATTACACAAGCTGATAGGACGAAAGTCCGACCAAGCCTGAGCACCCATGACTTTGGGAATCAATGTGATCGTGGTGGCAGTAAACCCCTGTGGCAAGGGACTACCCCGAAAGAAATCCAGGACCGCATCAAAAACATCCTGATGGACAATCTCCCAGCAATGCTGAAAGAAGGCCGAAGAGAATCCATCAGGCCCCGCCACACTATCACGGTGAATGGAGAAAACAGTCGCCCGCACCTCCTCCAAAGAAGGAGGGGCAGCAATATTTGCGTTCTCCAAATCCGAGATCACCAAGGGGAAATCAGAAAAATCCGGGCAAGAAAGCACAAAAGGATCCCCAGTAAGCAGGTTTTGAAAAAAGGCGGCCCCAGACTGCTGAATAAGCTCAGGGGAAGTAATGCAAGAGCCATTATCCCAAATACGAAAGATTTTATTAGCCACCCTTTTTTTCTTGACCATATTGTGGAAGAGTTTGGTGTTCCTCTCACCATCCTCTAACCACCTACAAGCGGCTTTTTGCCGCCAAAAATCCGCCTCCATGGCGGTAACCCTAGCAAGATCTGCATTGCAATTGGACAAACTAGTCCAATGCAAATCCGAAGGAGCAGCCTCGCAATCTGCCTCAGCAATCCGGACAGCCTGCTCCGCCTCAACAAGTTTGGCAAAAAGATCACCAAAAACACTCTTATTCCACCACTTCAGATGGCTTTTGAGGCGCTTCAATTTCACAAAAAGACGGGGCATACCGTTCAAATGACACGGTAAATTCCAATTAAGCCTCACCGTCTGCAAAAAACCATGGTGCCTGAGCCACATGCTCTGAAAGCGAAAAGAACTCGGCCCACTAGCAAAGACCGGGACTGACACAAAAAGAGGACAATGGTCAGAGACCGTACGAATGAGGTGCTCCACACGAATAGAATGAAAATGGTCACCCCAATCAACAGACACAAAAACCCGATCAAGACGCTTCCAAATGGTCTTGTTCGTCCACGTGAACGAAGACCCCTCAAAACCAGCATCGACTAACCCAGAATCCAAAATAAAGTGATTAAATTCTTCCATGGGAAGCAACCGCCCACCAGAAGAACCCAAACACTCCGACGAATTCCTGACTACATTAAAGTCGCCACCAACAAGCCAAGGACCATGAGTAGGCTTAACCTGAAGCAAAGAATTCCAAAGCTGTCTGCGCTCAATGTAGTCACACTTAGCATAAACAAAGGAACAAAAGACAGTGGTCGGCAAAAAAGTAGCAGAAACCCGGAAGTGAAGGAATTGAGTGTGATAAAAAAGACACTCAACCATGACATCCTCAGCAAAGAAAACCCAGATATGACCCGAGGAGTTCGATATAACTCGAGAAAAACCAAAACGACGAGTCATAAAACGAACATCCAGATCAATCATGGGTTCCAAAATAGCCAAGATCTTGACTCTCTTATCTTTAACGTGGGCATGTAGCCTTTGTTGAGACTCCGAGCTCCGGAGCCCCCTGACATTCCATATGAGAAAATTCATGGAGAATGGGCACCAGAACCGCCCTGTCGCTTTTTACGCGACCTATGAAAAGCATTCTCCTTCCTTTTCTTAATATCCACCATATCAGCATCCAGAATACGACCTTCAGACCTACAGCCATCACCCGACTCAGAATGCCGATCGAATTCCTGATCAGTATCTCCAGCAGATTCCAGCCGGAAGACCAGCTCACTGACAGAAGGACCCTGCCTAGCAACCAATTCCTCTACCGTAGAGGAAGCATCATCAGGAGACAAAGGAACAGAGGGGATGGAATGACTACTGTGATTCAAAGTACAAGGCCCCAGAGAGCCAAACACAGGCAACTCACTAGTAGACGGGACCCCAATACCATCCACACAATCATCCAACTGTAACCCTCCATCAATAACCTCGTCACTAAGGATCACACCCTCAACAAGAACAGACTCCAAAGGATCCTTTCCAAAAGACCCAACACCGGCATCCTCCAGATGACCACATGGAGGGTCCATATCAACACAATCTAATCCAACAGGATCAGGCTCCGCGTCCTGCCCATGCGAGAGCACCTCAAAAGGATTCAACTCAAGAGGATTATTTCTTGGAAGAACCTGCCAAACTGGCCTCTTTCTCCCTCTACGTCTGGGACCCGTGCCAGTTTTCTGAAGCTGAGGCTGGGTCCCCAAATTAAAACCAGAATTAACACCCCCTGGAGGGGCAGACTCTGTAGATGGGGGAGACTGGCCAGAAGCACGGTCAGCAGGCTTAGGACGAACAGGTTTGGGATTTTTTCCATGGGAATAACAAACACTGGTTGAATGACCCAGCATTTTGCAATCCATGCAGTACCCGGGGATTCGCTCATAAATGACTTCAATTTCTTGAGCATGATCACCCCAACCCACCCAAATCTCTTTGACTGGCGGTTCGAGCACATTAATTTCAACAAAGACGCGAGCAAAAGCGCCTCGAGAAGAATCTGCAGTATGATCATCCATCTTCACCGGTTTCCCCACAATTTTGGCCAAAGCAAAGAGACTTTGCTTAGAAAACAAATGAAGGGGAAGACCTTGGAAGCGGATCCAAACAGGGGCAATGGGTGACTCCTCCTGAAGATTAAACTCTGGCGTCCACTTAGAGAAGCGGACCGACAGAGGTCCAACCTGCATAACCCCCTTAGTCCAAAAGAACGCATAGTCTTCTTCACAAGCAAGTGTGAGAACAAGAAAACCCCGAGGCATGAACTTTAAGTCAAAAGATCTAACTAGTCCCAATTTAGCAAAAGCCGCAGAAATACCAGAATTTGGAACTAGAGATCGATTCCCTGAAATTTTTCCAACCAAAGCAAATTTGAAAGGTTCTGCGAGGGTAGAAATAACCTCATCCGGGAAGAGAATACCCGGTTTTCCATTTCGAAGAGTCGGCACAGGCATGTCATTCATAGAGTTGTGCAACTCATCAAAGCTTTTTTTGGCCGTCCGAGGGGATGGTGGAGTCAGGATATCACGAAATGACACAGTAAGCGGAATAGGAACACGCGTACCTGGTTTGACCGTTTCAGCACAAGGGTTGACTGCCGAGTCAACTCGTCCTTCACGGTGATTCGACTCGACCGAGTTGACTCGTGAGTCACCTACCGGAGCACCACCATGGACCGGCGACGGTGAGGGGAGTCCAGAACCGGGACCAATTCGTGCAGACTCGGGCATTGGAGGGTCCGATTTAACCAAAGGATGTGAAGAAACTCGATTTTGCCCTAGAAATTGGGCGTTTCCGACCGGTGGCCGGAAACCAGAAATTGAAGATGGCAAAATGCGACCCATACCTGGACGATCAACCCCTAAAGAGGAATTGAAGAAAGAAGCCGGAATAATGCCTGAAATCAGCGGTGAGAAAGACGGCAGTGAGGCGTCCAACGGCGAGTTCTTAGATCTGAAATTCACGGCTGATTTGAACTCCGATTGGAGTGATTCATGAACCATTGGAATCGTCTGGACCAGAGGGTCACAGATCGGGGTCGGGATGGAACATTGGATGTCGGAGTTGGCCGGAATCGACGAAACAAGCGAAGGCTGCGCAGTGAACAGTGACTGCGGAGCTTTGAACGGAGATGACGCCGGAACGGGGTAACTGGACGGTCGCGCAGGTGCCGGAAATGAAAGGGGAGGGTGAGGCAAAGAGAATGATGTATGGCCAGTACTAGGAGGAGCGACGGTTGCCGGCGCCGACGAAGGGGAAGAAACCGCCGCGATTTTGACCGGAGAAATGAGTGGGTAATCGGACTCCATTTGAGCTGAAATTTTGTAGGGAGGGTCGTCGTGAGGTGGCGGTTCAGATGGGGTGGTTGGACGGCCGGGATCCGGCGGCGGTGGCATGGCGGTGGGTAGGGCGTGAATAGTGACGGGTTTAGTGTGTTTTTTCTCACCTTTTACTGTGTGTTTTTTCAGAGAAAATTTTTTTGGGGGCAAATGGTTAGGGTTTAGGGTTTAGGGTTTTTTTTTTTTTTTTTTTAGAGGTTTAGGGTTTAGGTTTAGGTTTAGGCTTAGGTTAAGGTTTAGGGTTTAGGGTTTAGGGTTTAGGGTTTCGGGTTTAGGGTTTAGGGTTTAGGGTTTCGGGGTTTTGGGGTTTAGGGTTTAGGGTTTAGGGGTTTGGGGTTTGGGTTTTGGGGTTTAGGGTTTAGGGTCTAGGGTTTAAGGTCTAGGGTTTAGGGTTTTTTTTTTTTTTTTTTTTTTCCGGAAAACAACGCCGGATGCGGGGGGTTAGGCAGACCCCTACCTGTATATATCCACAAAATAAACAGTAACAAAATACAGAATACAGAAAAAAAAAACCTAAAAGAGGAGGTGGATAAAACCATAACCTCCTCAAAAAGGCTAAAGCAGTAGAAACATAAATACAAAGCAACCTAGGGAAGGAATTACAAAAGCAAAACGAACCCTAGAAGACTACCAAATAAGCGGCAACAACTAATCAAAAAGGAGAAGCGCTATGAACCACATGCTGAGGAAGACAAAATGATAATGGCGAGATGATCGCAGAGTCCATGCAAAAGCTCTCATCCCGGAGCTATCATCCTGGAGAGTCCAATAATGGCGATCACAGAGTAATATATAGATCGCAATCCCGCCAGAACCAAAGATATCTAGCATCTGAATCAAAAGAGCAGAGATCTCGATCCCATGAAGTAGGAGTCTGACGAACATGTCATAAGAAGCAGAGGATCCTTTAGAAAGCACCCCATGAATCCACCATGACATCCAGCAAACACCTCTACAATAACTGATACGGCGGCCAAGGAGAACCAGCAGTAAACGCCCTCCAGGAACCATGAATGTGTCAAAGGAAAGCACCAACAGAAATAGGGCAGAGACCCACTCAGAACAAACAAGAATACACACATCATGTGCAAGTGTCTGGACCCACTTGCACAGACCATACGGAAGTGAAAAACAACCTCCAAGTACACTAACCTGCAATAAAATATATATATATATATATATATATGTATATAGATATAAATAGATATAGAGCCAGAGACCATAAAGAAAGAGATCCAAAAAAGAAGAAGGGGCTGCAAATGGCTAAGAGGATCTGTTTCTGAGGTATGGAAGCCCAGAATGATCAGATCTAGCAAGGGTGGAGATGTCTGGAGGTAGGGAAGGACCTAACTCTAAGGTGTACTGCCTAAAAGTATGAGCCCTCGCCGCCAAGGCATCCGCCACAGAATTCCCTTCCCGATAAATATGCGATAAATGAACAGATCGCCCCCTCATCAACAAAAGAATCCGTGTAACAAAATGTTCAAGATCCCAGCAGCACCGACGAGAACGAAGTAAAAGAATGGAAATCCAAGAGTCAGTCTCAATCCAAAGAGGGAAGAGATGAAGATCAGAAGAAATGAGAAGACCCCTCCAAATAGCCCATAATTCTGCCCGGACATTGGTCCCAACTCCAATGAACTCACTGAAAGAAACCACCACATGCCCAGAAGAGTCACGAACAACCCCACCAACAGTAGAGTCCCCAGGACTACCTCTCGAACTCCCATCTACATTCAATTTAAGACACCCGAACGGCGGCCGCAACCAACGAACAATCGTCAGTTTACGAGCCCTACGCAACTGAACAAAAATCCCCATAGCCCTCGCAGCCTGCAAAACACCCCGCCAGTGCATGGGCTTAACAGTAGATGCAGCGTGAGCGAGGCGCAAATAAGACAAAATCTGAGACTTAACAGTCTCCGCGGAAATGTGCAAATGACGGTGTTTCGCATCGTTACGAGCCGTCCAGAGAAACCATAAAACAATGAAAGGCAAAAACTCCTTCACGTGGCCCCTAGGAGTCCACCCCGGATGCCTCTTCCAAGCACTGAGGAAGAGTCTGAAATCACTGGTAAGGGGAATACGGACATGAAAAACAGCCCCAAAGTAATGCCATACAGACCTGGCAAGAGGGCTATCAATGAAAATGTGCGTGAATGTCTCAGGCATCTCACAACACTGACATTTAGACGCCAGCTCGAAACCACGACGCTGGAGCACATCGTCAACTGGAAGCCATTGATGCCAAAACCTCCAGAGGAAGAAAGACATAGTAGGCCTCAGCCAACTGCCCCAGCAAGGAGTGAAGATATCAGAAACTTGGTCTCTCAAGCGGACAATCTCCCATGCGGATTTCAGCGAAAAAACACCGTCAGAACTATGCACCCAAATAGCCGAATCGGGCTCCCCCGATGCAATAGGGATCAGAGTAATAGTCTCAGCAACAGAGGGTGGGACAACTGAGCAGAGGAGGTCAAAATCCCAAGCCCCATCTGAAAGAAAGTGAGAAACACGGACACCCCGATCCCCCCTAAGCAGGACCTGACTAGACAAGGGAACATCCCCACACCAGATGTCATCCCAAAAAGCAACATCTCCCACCCCAATTCTCCATCGAATGCCAGATTCAGCACGAGCCCTAATCTTAAGCAAACGACGCCAAGTGGGAGAAATGAACCCAGCAGATGAAACATAAGCTGGATGCACCAACTGGCAGTATTTTCTCATCATGAATTTGGCCCATAGGGATGAACCTTGACGAAAACGAAACCATAATTTAATGGAGAAGCTATCCACAATATCTTTGAGCCTGCGAAATCCAAGACCCCCTTCAGAGACAGGAAGACATGCACGAGACCACCTCGCCCAATGCCATTTCTTATCCAAGGATCTGGATCCCCACAGGAAACCATTGAAAACATTCTCAAGCCTCTCCATAACTGCCAGAGGTGGCTGGACTACCTGGAACATGTAAATGGGAACCGAAAGGAGGACACTCCTAAGGAGAGTCATACGGCTCCCCGGGGAAAGAGTTTTAAGCTCCCAACCCTCCAACTTCTTACTCACCATCTGCACAAGGGGATCAAAAAGAGAGCAAACTCTATTCCCACGAAACAAAGGAACTCCGAGGTATTTGATAGGAAAACAACCCTCCCCAAACCAAGTGATACGAAGGAGACGGGAACGAGTACGACCAGAACACCTCGGAGGCAAAATAATGACACTCTTAACTGCATTCACCAACTGCCCCGAGCAGTTTTCATAGTGATGCAAAAAATCCATGAGACTGTTCATCTCACGAGTCCCACCATTGGCAAAAATAATGATATCATCAGCATAGGCCAGGTGGGAAAGAAGGAGATCACAAGCAGATCGGTACCTAATCGCAGGATACTGACGATAAAGACGATCAAGACCACGCGAAAGGTACTCTGCCCCCAAAATGAAAAGAAGTGGGGACAAAGGGTCGCCCTGCCGGAGACCCCTAGTGGATCCAAAGAATCCAGTGAGTGAACCATTGATATTAACTGAAAATTGGCAATGAGAAATGCAGGCAGATATCATCGACACTACCTTCTCTGAAAAGCCATAATGGCTCAAGACATCCAACAGAAAAGACCATTGGACCCTATCATAAGCTTTAGCCATATCCAGTTTCAAAATAACATTGCCACCACGGGTGGGGAGAGAGAGACTATGAGTGAGCTCTTGAGCAAGGAGGATATTATCCGAAATCACCCGCCCTGGAACAAAGCCACTCTGATTCCACGAAACCAGCCTCTCCGCCACCTCCTTCAGCCGAGAATATAAAAGTTTGGAAATTATCTTATTAGTCACATTACACAAGCTGATAGGACGAAAGTCCGACCAAGCCTGAGCACCCATGACTTTGGGAATCAATGTGATCGTGGTGGCAGTAAACCCCTGTGGCAAGGGACTACCCCGAAAGAAATCCAGGACCGCATCAAAAACATCCTGATGGACAATCTCCCAGCAATGCTGAAAGAAGGCCGAAGAGAATCCATCAGGCCCCGCCACACTATCACGGTGAATGGAGAAAACAGTCGCCCGCACCTCCTCCAAAGAAGGAGGGGCAGCAATATTTGCGTTCTCCAAATCCGAGATCACCAAGGGGAAATCAGAAAAATCCGGGCAAGAAAGCACAAAAGGATCCCCAGTAAGCAGGTTTTGAAAAAAGGCGGCCCCAGACTGCTGAATAAGCTCAGGGGAAGTAATGCAAGAGCCATTATCCCAAATACGAAAGATTTTATTAGCCACCCTTTTTTTCTTGACCATATTGTGGAAGAGTTTGGTGTTCCTCTCACCATCCTCTAACCACCTACAAGCGGCTCTTTGCCGCCAAAAATCCGCCTCCATGGCGGTAACCCTAGCAAGATCTGCATTGCAATTGGACAAACTAGTCCAATGCAAATCCGAAGGAGCAGCCTCGCAATCTGCCTCAGCAATCCGGACAGCCTGCTCCGCCTCAGCAAGTTTGGCAAAAAGATCACCAAAAACACTCTTATTCCACCACTTCAGATGGCTTTTGAGGCGCTTCAATTTCACAAAAAGACGGGGCATACCGTTCAAATGACACGGTAAATTCCAATTAAGCCTCACCGTCTGCAAAAAACCATGGTGCCTGAGCCACATGCTCTGAAAGCGAAAAGAACTCGGCCCACTAGCAAAGACCGGGACTGACACAAAAAGAGGACAATGGTCAGAGACCGTACGAATGAGGTGCTCCACACGAATAGAATGAAAATGGTCACCCCAATCAACAGACACAAAAACCCGATCAAGACGCTTCCAAATGGTCTTGTTCGTCCACGTGAACGAAGACCCCTCAAAACCAGCATCGACTAACCCAGAATCCAAAATAAAGTGATTAAATTCTTCCATGGGAAGCAACCGCCCACCAGAAGAACCCAAACACTCCGACGAATTCCTGACTACATTAAAGTCGCCACCAACAAGCCAAGGACCCTGAGCAGGCTTAACCTGAAGCAAAGAATTCCAAAGCTGTCTGCGCTCAATGTAGTCACACTTAGCATAAACAAAGGAACAAAAGACAGTGGTCGGCAAAAAAGTAGCAGAAACCCGGAAGTGAAGGAATTGAGTGTGATCAAAAAGACACTCAACCATGACATCCTCAGCAAAGAAAACCCAGATATGACCCGAGGAGTTCGATATAACTCGAGAAAAACCAAAACGACGAGTCATAAAACGAACATCCAGATCAATCATGGGTTCCAAAATAGCCAAGATCTTGACTCTCTTATCGTTAACGTGGGCATGTAGCCTTTGTTGAGACTCCGAGCTCCGGAGCCCCCTGACATTCCATATGAGAAAATTCATGGAGAATGGGCACCAGAACCGCCCTGTCGCTTTTTACGCGACCTATGAAAAGCATTCTCCTTCATTTTCTTAATATCCCCCATATCAGCATCCAGAATACGACCTTCAGACCTACAGCCATCACCCGACTCAGAATGCCGATCGAATTCCTGATCAGTATCTCCAGCAGATTCCAGCCGGAAGACCAGCTCACTGACAGAAGGACCCTGCCTAGCAACCAATTCCTCTACCGTAGAGGAAGCATCATCAGGAGACAAAGGAACAGAGGGGATGGAATGACTACTGTGATTCAAAGTACAAGGCCCCAGAGAGCCAAACACAGGCAACTCACTAGAAGACGGGACCCCAATACCATCCACACAATCATCCAACTGTAACCCTCCATCAATAACCTCATCATTGAGGATCACACCCTCAACAAGAACAGACTCCAAAGGATCCTTTCCAGAAGACCCAACACCGGCATCCTCCAGATGACCACATGGAGGGTCCATATCAACACAATCTAATCCAACAGGATCAGGCTCCGCGTCCTGCCCATGCGAGAGCACCTCAAAAGGATTCAACTCAAGAGGATTATTTCTTGGAAGAACCTGCCGAACTGGCCTCTTTCTCCCTCTACGTCTGGGACCCGTGCCAGTTTTCTGAAGCTGAGGCTGGGTCCCCAAATTAAAACCAGAATTAACACCCCCTGGAGGGGCAGACTCTGTAGATGGGGGAGACTGGCCAGAAGCACGGTCAGCAGGCTTAGGGTTTAGGGTTTAGGGTTTAGGGTTTTGGGGTTTGGGGTTTGGGGTTTGGGGTTCGGGGTTCGGGGTTCGGGGTTCGGGGTTCGGGTTTCGGGTTTCGGGTTTCGGGTTTCGGGTTTCGGGTTTGGGGTTTGGGGTTTGGGGTTTGGGGTTTAGGGGTTTGGGGTTTGGGGTTTAGGGTTTAGGGTTTAGGGTTTAGGGTTTTTTTTTTGTTTTTGGGGTTTAGGGTTTAGGGTTTTTTTTTTTTTTTTTTTTTTTTTTTTTAATAATAAACACCGCCGGAAGCGGGGGGTTAGGCAGACCCCTACCTGTATATATCATCAAACACAAAATACAAGATAAAACCCAAAGAGAGGAGGATAAAATCAACACCTCTCAAAAGGCTAGTCATACAAATAGAAAAACAGAAACCTAGGGTGGCAAATACACAAGCCAAAAACTAATCCCTAAGTAAAATGCATAATACAAATAAACACAAATGATCAGCGCTAAATATATGAAAACAAAGCGAAACATATCTAAACAGTAGTGATCCAGCTCAGAAGTAGGTGCAAAAGACCATCGATGGTACCCATCTCTGAGCCGTCTGTCGATGTAATGCCAATCTGAAAAGTACATCCTAATCCAAGAACGGGCAGCTATACACGATCTGGCCGTCAAAATAATATGCAGCTGGAAAGATACTGTGCAAAAATGGTCGAAACACAAAAGGAGGACCGTAATCCAGCTCAAGTCAGAAAATCTCAAAGACCCAAGGAGAGGGGGACAACTGACGGAGCTCATAAAATCAGAAATCCAAGCATGACTGTAACTCTGAAATAAGAGGCAACCAATAGTGAACGTCCAGAGCCACCAATGCACGGAGCAGAAGTAGAAACCATATAACTCCCGAGATGAATGAGGCTCCGGGCTAAAGAGACCACCGAAATATATCATCCAGAGCCACCATAACAATCGACAAGAGAGCATAAAAGTAAGAAAGCGGCGGTCAAGTAGAAGTCTGCAGTGAGCGCCAGCCGAATAACAGGAATGGTCCAAAGAAAAGCACCGACGGAGAAAGTGCTGGGACCCACCCAAATCCAAAGGAACAAAATATGAAGAGTGCAAGTGTCTGGGCCAACTTGCACCGCTCAAATGTGATATAAAAAACAACCTCCAAGCACAAAAGACCTGCAAGAAAAAATATACATATATATGGATAAAGAAAGAGAGCCAAAAGGAAGAAGGGGCTACAAATGGCTAAGAATATCTGGATCTGAGGTATGGAAGCCCTGAATGATCAGAACGGGCAAGGATGGAGATGTGTCTGGGTAAGGAAGGACCTAACTCTAAGGTAAACTGCCTAAGGTCATGAGCCCTAGCCGCCAAAGCATCCGCCACCGAATTACCCTCCCTGTATATGTGCGAGATATGAACCATACGCCCCCTCAAGAGAACCAAAATCCTAGACATAATGTGATCCAACCCCCAACAACACTGACGAGATCGGAGGATCTGAATAGAAATCTGGGAATCAACCTCAATCCAAAGAGGGAAAAGAGAAAGATCGGAACAAAGGATAAGACCCCTCCAGACCGCCCAGAGTTCCGCCCGGATAGTAGACCCAGCTCCAATGAACTCACTGAACGAAAGCAAGACCCGCCCAGAATGATCACGAACGACGCCACCAACCGAAGAATCCCCAGGATTCCCTCTCGAACTCCCATCCACATTAAGCTTAAAACAACCGAACGGCGGCCGAAGCCAACGAACAATCGCCGTCCGATGATATCTGTGAAAGCAAACCGAAATCCCTAGCGAACGCGCCACCTGGAAATAACCCACCAAATGCTTGGGTTTGACAGTACGCGCAGAATGGGCGAGGCGCAGGTAAGACAAGATCTGGAACTTCACCGTCTCTCCAGAAATGGAGAGCAAGCGGTGCTTCGCATCATTCCGAGCCGTCCAGAGAAACCACAAAATAATGAAAGGGAGAAACTCCCTCACATGGCCCCCTGGAGCCCAGACCAGATCCCTCTTCCACGCACTAAGGAATAACCTGAAATCCTCAGTGTCAGGGATACGAACCCCAAAGACAGCACCAAAAAAATGCCAAACAGGGCGAGCCACCGGGCTGCGAATAAACACATGCGTGAATGTCTCAGACATATCACAACACTGACAACGAGACGCTAACGCAAAGCCACGGCGCTGAAGCACCTCATCAACTGGGAGCCACTGATGCCAAAATCTCCAAAGAAAGAATGACATCGTAGGCCTCAACCAGCTACCCCAACAGGGGCGATTAATGCCAGAGATCGGGGCGCGCAAACGGATCAACTCCCAAGCGGACTTTACAGAAAAAGCACCATCGGAGCTATGAATCCAACGAGCCGAATCCAACTCTCCCAAGAGAATCGGGACCAACACAATCTGCTCCGCAAAAGAAGGAGCAACTACTGAACAAAGGAGGTCAAAATCCCAGGTTCCCTCCGAAAGAAAATGGGAAACCCGGGCACCACGATCTCCACAGACCTCAGTCTGACTGGACAGGGGAACATCCCTGAACCAACAATCATCCCAAAATGAAAGATCTCCATGGCCGACACGCCAGCGAATACCACTCTCCGCACGAGGCCTGATCTGGAGCAAACGCCGCCAAGTGGGAGAGATAAAACCACGAGAAGAGACACAAGCTGGGTGCGCCAAGAGGCAATATTTCCTCATCAAAAATTTGGCCCAGAGGGAAGATCCCTGCCTGAACCGAAACCACAGTTTTATGGAGAAGCTATCCACGAGATCTTTCAATCTGCGGAAGCCAAGACCCCCCTCTTCCACGGGGAGGCAAGCCCGAGACCAACGAGCCCAATGCCATTTCTTCTCCAAGGGCCTAGACCCCCAAAGAAAGGCATTAAAGGCTCTCTCAAGTTTCTCCATGACAGCCAACGGAGGCTGAACAACCTGAAACAAATATATGGGCATCGAGAGGAGCACGCTACGAATGAGGGTCATGCGGCTCCCCGGAGAAAGAGTACGAATCTCCCAACCCTCCAGCCGCCTCCTAACAGACTGTAAGAGGGGCTCAAAATGAGAACACGTCCTATTTCCTGGAAATAAGGGAACTCCTAGGTACTTGATCGGCAGATGCCCCTCCGCAAAGCCAGTGATACGCAAAAGTCTAGAGCGAAGGCGCTCAGAGCATCGCGGAGGAAGAATCAGGGAACTCTTGACAGCATTCACCAGCTGTCCCGAACAGTTCTCATAGTGATGCAGAAAATCTAAAAGACGCTGCATCCCACGAGACCCACCATTGGCAAAAATAATGATATCATCAGCATAGGCCAGATGGGAAATCAAAAGATCACAACTAGAACGGTACCTGAAAGCAGGATGACGCAAGTAGAGTCTGTCAAGGCCACGCGAAAGATACTCCGCCCCTAAGATGAAGAGAAGGGGGGACAATGGGTCTCCCTGCCTGAGGCCCCTGGTAGAACCGAAGAACCCCGAAAGAGAACCATTGATATTAACGGAGAAATGACAATGAGAAATACAGGCCGAGACCAACGCCACAACCTGCTCAGAGAAACCAAAATGGCGCAAAACAGCAAAAAGGAAAGGCCATTGGACCCGATCATAGGCCTTAGCCATATCCAACTTCAAAATAACATTACCACCACGAGTGGGAAGAGTGAGACTATGAGTGAGCTCCTGAGCAAGGAGGATGTTATCAGAAATCATCCGTCCCGGAACAAAACCACTCTGATTCAAAGAAATGAGTCTCTCCGCCACAGCCCGCAAACGAGAGTACAACAACTTAGAAATGATTTTGTTCGTGACATTACACAGGCTGATCGGACGGAAATCCGACCAAGCCCGAGCACCCTCGACTTTTGGGATCAAAGTAATCGTGGTGGCAGTAAAGCTCTGGGGCAGGGGAGAGCCTCGGAAAAAATCCAAAACCGCATCCAACACATCCTGATGAACGATCTCCCAGCAATGCTGGAAAAACGCCGAAGAGAAGCCATCAGGGCCTGCCACACTGTCAGGAGAAATGGAGAAAACAGTCGCAAGAACCTCCTCAAGGGAGGGGGTAGCAGTAATCCCATAATTCTCCTCATCAGAAATCACCGAAGGAAACCCCGAAAAATCAGGACAATCAAGCACAAAGGGATCCCCAGTGAGTAAGTGCTGAAAAAATGAAGCACCCGACCGCTGAATCATCTCAGGAGACGTCAGGCAAACCCCATCATCCCATATGCGGAAAATCTTATTAGCCACACGCTTCTTCTTAACCATGTTATGAAAGAGTTTGGTGTTCCGCTCACCATCCTCTAGCCAGTTGCATGCAGCTTTTTGCTTCCGAAAATCCGCCTCCATGGCGGTGACACGGGCCAGATCCGCATTACGATCGGACAGGGCAGTCCAATTCGAATCAGAAGGATCGGCCTCACAAGCAAGCTCAGCGGAACGAACTGCGCTCTCAGCCTCGGTGATTTTATCAAAGATGCTACCAAAAACATCCCGATTCCACCACTTGAGGTGATTCTTAAGACGCTTCAACTTAACAAAAAGACGCGACATACCAATCAGACTGCAAGGCAAATTCCAATTAAGCCTGACAGTCTGCAAAAAACCATGATGCCGAAGCCACATACGCTGGAAGCGAAACGAGCTCGGCCCACGGGCAAAAACCGGAGCGGTAACCAAAAGCGGACAGTGGTCAGAAACAGTACGGGGGAGATGTTCAACTCGAATGGAGCTGAAATGATCACCCCAATCAACAGAAACCATAACCCTGTCCAACCGCTTCCAAACGGTCTTATTCGTCCAAGTGAACGAAGACCCCTCAAAACCAGCATCAATCAAACCAGAATCCATAATGAAAGTGTTGAACTCCTCCATGGGTAGCAACCTACCACCACGGGTGCCCAAACACTCAGACGCATCACGAACAACATTGAAATCCCCACCAACCAGCCAAGGACCCAGAACAGGCTTGACGTGAAGCAGGGAAGACCAGAGGTCCCGACGCTCAATATAATCACATCTGGCATAAACAAAAGAACAAAAAACAGATGTGGGTAAAAAAGGGGCAGAAACCTTAATGTGAAGGAACTGAGCATGATCAAGGACACACTCAGCCTGCACATCAGCAGCAAAAAACACCCAAATGTGACCAGAAAGATTCGAAATGACTCGAGAAAAACCAAGACGACGAGTCATGAATCTCTTATCTAAATCGATCATCGGCTCCAAAACAGCCAAAACCTTAACCTGTTTCTCCTTCACAAAGGCATGCAGCCTCTGCTGGGACTCCGAACCCCGAAGTCCCCGGATATTCCAGATCATGCAATTCATAAAGGGTGGGCATCAGGATCACCCTGCCGCCTCTTGGACGAATCCTCAAGATCGTCCTGCTTCCTCTTCTTCACATCAGACATTCCAATGTCCGGAACAGCAGACGCAGAGTGTCTATCGAACCTTGAATCAGGATCCTCCTCAGACACCTGTCTGGCAACCAACTCACAAACAGGGGGCCCCTGTCTAACAAACAATTCCTCCACCATGGAAGAAACCTCCGGAGAACCAGGGAGGGAAGGAATAGAATGGCTACTGTGATTTTCCAAGCACAGAACGGAATCACCAAACAACACAGCCACCCCATCTTTTGAAGATCCCAACTCATCCATACAATCCTCAAAAGGGATAGACTCATCCTCCTCCAGAACCTGACCATAAGACTGAGCAGGCACACCAACTGATCTCGAAGGGAGCACCTCAATAATGGAAGTACCCGAATGATCAAAACCAACACCCACAGGAGAACTCGGCGCCAAGGGCGCCTCTCCATGACAACCAACACCCTCATCCCCAAAAGGAAGAACATCATCAGGACTGTCACCAACTACCTTGGAATCACTACCTCGCTCCGCCTCCGCCTGCCAAGGCGACAAGACATCAAAAGCGTTCGAGGGTACCCACCGGGACAACATGCGCAGCAGGAGGTGCCCTCACATGAGGAACACGAGGCGCAGCCCGCCTCCGTCTCCTGCGCTTAGGGCCAACGAACTGATCAGGATTCTGGTCCTGAGGACCCTGAGCAACATTAGGTGCCACACCCTCCTGGTGTGTCATGCCCACAATATCAACCTGAAGCGGGGGAACAGGACCAGCAGGTCTAGTCCGGACTGGGCGGGGATTCTTCCCATGCGAATAACACACACTGGTAGCATGTCCCAGCATCTTGCAATCAGTACAATATGCTGGAATCTTCTCATAAACTACCTCAATCTCCTGTAGGTGAGCCCCCCATGACACCCAGATGGACTGGACAGGGGGCTCCAAGACATTGATCTCAACACAAATGCGGGCAAAGGACACTCGAGTGCCATCTGCTGTGTGATCATCAATTTTAATGGGAGTACCCAAAAGCTTAGCAAGAGCACAAAGGCTCTTCTTATCATAAAGATGGAGTGGTAACTCCAGAAGTCTGACCCAAACCGGAGCAAGTGGAGACTCTGCCTGGAAATTAAACTCCGGTGTCCACTTGGATAATCGGATACCAAGTGGACCAATAAACAAATTGCCCCTGGTCCATAGACGGGCATAGTCCTCCTCACAAGAGAGAACAATCACAAGAAAACCCCTTGGCAAGAATTTCAAACTATACGGTCGCCCAAAACCGAGATTGGCAAAAGCCGCAGATATAGCATGGTTGGGCACAATCGACCGATTGCCAGAAATTTTGCCGACCAAAGCAAACTTAAACGGGGCAGATAAAGATGATATGAGCTCATCCGAAAAGTGAATGCCCGGCTTACCGTCCTTAAAAGACGGTGCGGGCATCTCATCCATCGACCCAAGAACATCCTCGAAGTTGTTCTTGGCCGCCCGAGAGGACGAAGGTGCCAAAACATCCCGAAAAGACAGGGGAGGGGTAACAGAAGCATTAGGGCCAGAAATACCCGAAGAAATACCTGGATTAACCGAGTTAACACGTCGAGTCTGCAGAGTTGACTGGCCAGCGTTGACCTTTGACTTTCCCGTTGACTTTCCGGTCGAGGTACCACCGTGGAACGACGACGGTGCAACGAGCTTGGAACCGGAACCCAAAGTGACAGAACCGGACGGTGGAGGGGTGAAATCAAGCGAACCGGTGATCGGAGAAATAGAAAAAAACCGGAATTTGGGGGTTTCCGTTCACCGGTGAATTTTCCGAAATCGATTGAGGCGAAATGTTACCCATACCTGGACGATCAACTCCTAAAGAAGAATTGAAGAAAGAAGCCGGAATCGGGCCTGAAATCGGCGAAGCAAATGACGGCAGGGAGGAATGAACGTCCAGTTCCTTAGATCTGAAATTACCGGCGGGTCTGAGCTCCGATTGGACTAATTCAGGTACCATTGGAATCTTCTGGACCAGAGGATCACAGATCGGGGTTTGGATGGTACCTTGGATGGCGGAGTTGGCCGGAATCGGTGAAATAACGGACGTCTGCGCAGTGAACAGTGACTGCGCATGTTTGGACGGAAATGGCGCCGGAACGGGAGAACTACCCGGTCGCGCAGGTGACGGAAAAGAAAGAGGAGGTTGAGACGAAGAGAATGACATATGGCCGGCACCAAGAGGAGCGATGGTTGCCGGCGACGACGAAGATGAAAAAAACGGCCGGAATTTCGATCGGAGAAAAGGGCGGGCAATCGGACTCCGATTGGCCTGAAATTTTGCAGGGGTGGTCGCCGGAGGATGGCGGTTCAGATGAGGGCGGTGGCCGGCCGGGGTCCGGCGGCGGAAGCATGGCGGTAGAAGGTGGGTGAATAGTGACAATTTGGTGTGTTTTTTCTCACGCTTTTAGTGTGTGTTTTTTGAGAGGTTTTAGGGTTTAGGGTTTGGTTTAGGGTTTAGGGTTTAGGGTTTAGGGTTTTGGGGTTTTGGGTTTAGGGTTTAGGGTTTAGGGTTTAGGGTTTAGGGTTTGTTTTTTCTTTTTTTTTTTTTTTTTTTTTTTTTTTTTTTCCGGAAAACACCGCCGGATGCGGGGGGGGGTTAGGCAGACCCCTACCTGTATATATCCACAAAATAAAAGTAACAGCAGAAAGAAAACCTAAAAGAGGAGGGGGACTATACCAAGACCTCCTCAAAAGGCTAAAGCAGTAGAAACATAAAAGCAAAGTAGCCTAGGGACCTAAATACAAAAGCAAAAAAAACCCTAGACTACGACCAAAAGTGCGCCAAAAAAACTAATCAAATACGAGCAGCGCTAAGAGTCAACACGGCGAGGAAGACCAAATGATAACTGGGAGATGAGTGCGGTATCCAAGAAGAAACTCTCATCTCTGAGCCATCACCCTGAAGAATCCAATCTGTCAAAACGACTCTAATCTGAGACCGGATAACTGTATGAATCCCGGCAGTCAAAATAAGAGCTGGCCAGGAAATCACTGTACAATGATGATAAACGGCAAAATGAAGATCGCAATCCAGCCAGAACAAAAAAAGATCCAGCATCTGAAGTATGAATCTGACGAAGGTATCATAACAATGAAGAGGATCGTCCGGAAATAATCCCTGGAACCACCACGACATCCAGTAAACTCCTGTAAAAGAACTGATACGGCGGGCAAGGAGAGCCTGCAGTAAACGCCCTCCAGGGACCAGAAATAGACCAAAGAGAAGCACAAATAGAGATAGCGCTCCAGTGAATATGAGAGGGCCAAGAAAAACACCAATAGGGATAGTGCAAGAGCCCACACAATCCCGAGGAGACCAAACATGTAGTGTGCGAGTGTCTGTGCCCACTCACACCAGACTGGCAAACCGGGGAAAAAGAGAAACCCCCAACAGAACAGTACCTGCAAAGAAAAAATAAAGATATACATATAGATATACCGAAGAAATGGATCCAAGTGAAGGAAAGGGCTGCAAACAGCTAAGAACATCTATATCTCAGGTAGGGGAGTCCGGAGGTATCCGAACGTACAAGTATGGAAATGTGCCTAGGGAGGGAGGGACCTAACTCTAAGGTAAAGTGCCTAAGGGTATGGGCCCTCGCCGCCAATGCATCTGCCACCGAATTACCCTCCCGGAATATATGCGAAATATGAACAGACCGCCCCCTCAAAAGGACCAGAATCCTGGATACCATGTGATCAAGACCCCAGCAACATCGACGGGAACGAATGAGCTGAATAGAAGTCAGAGAATCAAGCTCGATCCAAAGAGGGAAAAAAGAATGATCAGAACAAAGGAGAAGACCCCTCCAAACCGCCCAAAGCTCAGCCCGGAGAGAAGACCCAGCTCCGATGAACTCGCTGAATGAGAGCACAACCCTCCCGAAATCATCCCGAACAACGCCACCAGCAGAGGAGTCCCCAGATGTACCACGCGAGCTCCCATCCACATTAAGCTTGAAACACCCGGACGGCGGTCGCAGCCAGCGAACAATCGCCGTCCTATGGAATCTGCGGAGAGCAACCGAAATACCCAGCAATCTCGCCACATGAAACACACCCAGCCAATGTCTGGGCTTGACAGTACGCGCAGAGTGGGCAAGACGCAGGTAATACAAAATCTGATACTTCACCGTCTCCCCAGAAACAGGGAGATGACGGTGCTTAGCATCGTTCCGCGCAGTCCAGAGGAACCACAGAACGATGCAGGGGAGAAACTCCCGCACATGGCCCCCCTGGGACCAGACCAAATCTCTCTTCCACGCACTGAGGAACAAACTGAAATCCTCAGTGTCGGGAATACGAACCCGAAACACGGCACCAAAGAAGTGCCAGACAGACCGAGCAACCGGGCTACGAATAAAAATGTGTGTGAATGTCTCAGCCATATCACAACACTGACATCTCGAGGCTAACGCAAACCCCGGCGCTGGAGCACCTCATCAACTGGGAGCCACTGATGCCAGAATCTCCAAAGGAAGAACGACATGGTAGGCCTCAACCAACTGCCCCAACACGGGCGGAAAATATCTGAAGACGGAGCACGCTGACGAATCAGCTCCCAAGCAGATCTCACAGAGAAAGCACCATCGGAGCTATGGATCCATCGGGCCATATCAGGGTCTCCCGAAAGAACAGGAATCAAAACAATCTCCTCGGCAACCGAAGGAGCAACAACCGCACAAAGGCGATCAAAATCCCAGGACCCCTCAGACAGAAAATGAGAGACCCGAACATCACGGCCCCCGCGGACCACACACCGGGAGGACAAAGGACCGTCCCCAAACCAAGTGTCATCCCAAAAGGAAACATCTCCGAGACCAACACGCCAACGAATGCCAGGCTCCGCGCGAGGGCGGATCCTGAGGAGACGACGCCAAATGGGGGAAATAGAAGCACGGGCGGGGACACAGGCAGGAGCATCCAGCCGGCAATACTTCCGGAAAAGGAATCTCGCCCATAGAGAGGAGCCCTGCCGAAATCTGAACCATAATTTTATAGAGAAACATTCCACGAGATCTTTCAATCTGTGGAATCCAAGGCCCCCCTCAAGCACGGGGAGGCAAGCCCGGGACCACCGGGCCCAGTGCCACTTCCTTTCCAAGGGCCTCGACCCCCAGAGGAAGGCATTGAAGGCTCGCTCAAGCTTCTCCATGACAGCCAGAGGTGGCTGAACCACCTGAAACAGATAAATCGGCATGGAGAGGAGCACGCTACGTATCAGGGTCATACGGCTACCCGGGGAGAGGGTCCGAATCTCCCAACCCTCTAACTTCCTACGAACAGACTGTAGGAGGGGCATAAAAAGGGAGCACGTGCGATTACCCCGATAAAGGGGAACTCCGAGGTACTTGAGGGGCAGATGACCCTCGGCGAACCCGGTGATTCGCAAAAGCCGTGAGCTGAGGCGCCCAGAGCACCTCGGAGGCAAAATCAAAGAGCTCTTAGCAGCATTCACACGCTTGCCCCGAACAATTCTCGTAGTGATGCAGAAAATCAACAAGGCGCTGCATACCACGAGACCCACCACTGGAAAAAATAATGACATCATCAGCGTAAGCCAGGTGGGAAATCAAAATATCACAATCAGACCGATACCTAATCGCAGGATGCTGCAGGTAGAGTCGGTCAAGGCCACGAGAAAGATACTCCGCCCCCAAAATGAAAAGAAGGGGAGACAATGGATCGCCCTGCCGGAGGCCTCTGGTGGAACCAAAAAACCCCGATAGAGAGCCATTAATGTTCACGGAGAAATGACAATGGGAAATACAGGCCGAGACCAAAGCCACAACACGCTCAGAAAAACCAAAATGTCTCAAAACATCAAAGAGGAAAGACACTGGACCCTATCATAGGCCTTGGCCATATCCAACTTCAAGATGACATTACCACCACGAGTGGGGAGAGTAATGCTGTGAGTGAGCTCCTGGGCAAGAAGAATATTATCAGAGATCATCCGACCCGGAACGAAGCCACTCTGATTCGGGGAAACAAGTCTCTCCACCACATCCCTCAACCGAGAGTACAACAGCTTCGAGATGATTTTGTTCGTGACATTGCACAGACTGATCGGACGGAAGTCCGACCAGGCGCGTGCACCCTCGACTTTGGGAATTAGAGTGATCGTGGTGGCGGTAAAACCCTGAGGCATAAGAGATCCCTGAAAAAAATCAAGAACAGCACCAAAAACATCCTGATGGACAATCTTTCAGCAATGCTGAAAGAACGCCGAAGAAAATCCATCAGGGCCAGCAACGCTATCAGGGTGAATGGAGAAGACGGTCGCGCGGACCTCCTCCAAAGAGGGAATCGCAGCAAAACCATCATTCTCCACGTCAGAGATAACCGAGGGAAAACCCGAAAAATCAGGGCAATCGAGCGCAGAGGGCTCCCCGGTAAGAAGATCCTGGAAAAACAAGGCTCCTGACTGCTGAATCAAATCCTGAGACGTCAGGCAGACCCCATTCTCCCATATGCGGAAAATTTTATTCGCAACGCGCTTTTTCCTCACCATATTATGGAAGAGTCTGGTGTTCCGCTCACCATCCTCAAGCCAATGGCAAGCCGCTTTCTGTTTCCAAAAATCCGCCTCCATGGCGGGTGATACGGGCCAGATCCTCATTGCGATCGGACAACGAAGTCCAATTCACGTCAGAAGGGTCAGCCTCACACACAGCCTCGGCTGAACGAACAGCCCTCTCGGCCTCAGTGAGTCTATCAAAGATGTTACCAAAAACATCCTGATTCCACCACCGGAGGTGATGCTTGAGACGCTTCATCTTGGCAAAAAGCCGAGGCATGCCGCTCAGACTGCAAGGCAGATTCCAATTAAGCCTCACAGTCTGCAAAAAACCATGGTGCCTAACCCACATACGCTGGAAGCGAAACGAGCTCGGCCCACGGGCAAAACAGGAGCGGTAACCAAAAGCGGACAGTGATCCGAGACAGTACGAGCGAGATGTTCAACCCGAATCGAGCTGAAATGATCGCCCCAATCAACAGAAACCAAGACCCTGTCCAACCGCTTCCAAATGGTCTTATTCGTCCAAGTGAACGAAGACCCCTCAAAACCAGCATCGATCAGGCCAGAATCAAGAATAAAAGTGTTGAACTCCTCCATGGGTAGCAACCTACCACCACGGGAGCCCAAACACTCAGACGCATCCCTAACGACATTAAAGTCGCCCCCAACCAGCCAGGGACCCAAAACAGGCTTAACCAAAAGCAAAGAAGCCCAAAGCTCCCTACGCTGAACATAATCACATCTAGCATAGACAAAAGAACAAAATATCTCTGTCGGCAAGAAAGAGGCAGAGACTCTGATGTGAAGGAACTGAGCATGATCAAAAACACACTCCGCCCTCACATCAGCAGCAAAAAAAACCCAGATATGACCGGAGAGATTAGAGATGACTCCAGAAAACCCCAAACGGCGAGTCATGAATCTCGGATCCAGATCAATCATGGGCTCCAAAACAGCCAAAACCTTAATCTGTTTCTCCTTCACAAAGGCATGAAGCCTCTGCTGGGACTCCGAACCTCGAAGCCCCCGGATATTCCAGATTAAGCAATTCATGGGGAACGGGTGGAAGAAGGATCCGATCGCTTTTTTACGCGATCGCCGACCATCATCCTGTGGTCTTTTTCTGGGATTGGACATGTCAGTGTCCAGAATACTACACTCAGACCCACAGCTAACCCCAGACACAGAATGTCGATCAAAATCCTGATCAGGATCATCAGCTGACATGTGACTGGGAATCATCTCAAGAATAGGGGGTCCCTGTCGAGCAATCAACTCGTCCAGCATAGAAGTGGCATCAGCAGGGGATGCAGGAAAAGATGGGACCGAGTGACTGCTATGATTTTCAATACATACCTCCGTGGAGGCAAACACAGGCACCACGTCCGGGCGTGGAGATCCAAGGTCATCCACGCAAGTCCACAAAAGGAACACTCTCATCGTCCTCAGCCACCGTGACCTCAGGGCGGTCAGAAATAGGGGCCTCCTGATGAGAACTCAAAACGACAGAGGGATCAGGAACACCTAATCCAAGCTCCGCAGAGCCTACCTCTGTCTCCTGCAAATGGGAAAGAACTCCAAAAGAGTTCGAAGCAAGAGGATCATCCTCGGGAGAGCCTGACGAACATGCCTCCGCCTCTGTCTACGTCGGGGACCATGGCCATTGACATGAAGCTGGGGCTGTGGTCCCGGGACAATGACAGGAACCGCACCCTGAGGAGGTGCCGGAGCAGGAGGTGCCTCCGGCTGAGGCGACCCTCGATCAGCAGGCTTGGATCGAGCAGGTTTTGGATTTTTCCCATGGGAATAGCAAACACTGGTCGAATGACCAACATCTTGCAATCCAAGCAATACCCAGGGATTTTTTCATAAACAACATCAATCTCCTGGGTATGATCACCCCAGCCCACCCAAATTTGTTAACGGGTGGTTCCAACACATTCAACTCCACACAGACTCGAGCAAAAGCACTCCGAGAGGATAGTCAGCAGTAAAGTCATCCATCTTCACGGGTTGCCCAAAATCTTGGCAAGGGCAAAAAGACTTTTCTTGTTTAAACAGGTGACTGGGCAAACCCTGGAACGCACCCAAACAGGGGCGATGGGAGATTCTTCCTGAAGATTTGAATTCCGGGGTCCATTTGGAGAAACGGATCCCGAGAGGGCCCACCATCATCTGCCCACGCGTCCAAAAGAACGCATAATTCCTCTTCACAATGAAGTGAAAGGATCAGAAACCCCGAGGCAAGAACCTCAAATCAAAAGATCGCTTCCATCCCCAAACGAGCAAAAGCCGTAGAAATTCCGAGTTTGGGACTAAGGATCTATTACCAGACATCTTCCCAACTAAGAAAACTTAAAAGGCTCGGTCAGGGAAGACATTACCTCATCCGGGAAAAAATACCCGGTTTCCCATCCTTAAGAGTCGGTGGGGCATTTCTTCCATAGCATCCACGGACATCTCCAAAGCCATTCTTCCCCGAACGAGAGGAAGTAGGAGCCAGGGCATCCTGAATGACACCGGAACGTCTTAGTCGCCTGAGAATCAGATTTAGAAGCCAAACCCGAGTTATGACTGCCGAGTGAACACGGTCAACTCGCTGAGTTGACTTCCGACCCGATTGACCACCGAGTTGACCACCGGAGATTTACCCAAGATCGGCGACGGCCGAGGGAGATCACGGAACCGGTCTTCAATCCATTAGAACCGGGCATAAGACGGGTCGAATTGAACCAAAGAAGGGTATGAATGAATCGAAATTGCCCTTGAATTGGGGGTTTCGACCGTGTGCCGGAACCGGAATTGAATGAGGCAACATCCTACCCATGACGTGGACGATCATGCTGCTGCAAAGAGGATTGAAAAAAACTCGCCGTGACGGCCGCGGCCATAATGGCTGACGAATTTGTGAACGTAGAACGGCGCGACAGAACCACCAACCGTGAGATTGCAACCTTGGCCGGCGGAGGAGAGAACACCAATTGGGCCCGATTCCGGTGGCACTAGCTTCGTCTCAGTAGTGGGCTATTCAATCGGGAGCCCGTTTTCTACAAACGGTTGCCGGAATCAGCCACGGAATCGGAGAAAACCACTCGCCTGTGCAGTGAACAGTAACGGCGAGCTTCAATCGGAAAATGAGACGGAACGGCGGGGTTATCAGTTCGCAGGTATGGGAAACTGACGGGGAGGTTGAGGCGAGTCTAATGGATGGTCGCCGGCACCAAGAGGAGCGACGGTGACCGGCGGCGAAGGTGGTGAAGAAACGGCCGAGATTTCAGTCGGGAAAATGGAGGGGCAATCGGGCATGGAAT
Source organism: Primulina tabacum (assembly GCF_025594145.1). Classification (NCBI taxonomy): domain Eukaryota; kingdom Viridiplantae; phylum Streptophyta; class Magnoliopsida; order Lamiales; family Gesneriaceae; genus Primulina; species Primulina tabacum. The sequence goes on from NW_027459989.1 coordinate 40,010, forward strand.
GGTCTGAATTTTTGATATGTTGGTCGCCGTGAGAGCGGTTCAGATGGGGTGGTTGGCCGGCCGGGATCCGGCGGCGGCGGCATGGCGGTGGCTAGGGCGTGAATAGTGACTGTTTAGTGTGTTTTTCGCACCTTCACTGTGTTTTTTTCAGAGAAAATTTTTTGGGGGCGAATGGGTGGTTTTGGTTTAGGGTTTAGGGTTTTAGGTTTTGGGTTTAGGGTTTTTAGGTTTTTAGGTTTAGGGTTTCGGTTTGGTTTGTTTAGGTTTTGGGTTTAGGGTTTAGGGTTTTAGGGTTATAGGGTTTAGGGTT
>NW_027459990.1:26343-28843 GCF_025594145.1 Primulina tabacum
GCCTTTTATTCGCGAGGAGCTGAATGAGAAGAAACTCTCACGTCCAGTTCTGTAGTAGAGATGGAATTCCAAAACACCCATCAACTATAACCCCAAAAGAACTAGATTCCGTAAACAACATAGAGGAAGAATGAAGGGAATGGCTTATCGAGGTAATCGTATTTGTTTCGGTAAATATGCTCTTCAGGCACTTGAACCTGCTTGGATCACATCTAGACAAATCGAAGCCGGTCGACGAGCAATGACACGAAATGCACGCCGTGGGGGAAAAATATGGGTACGCATATTTCCAGACAAGCCAATTACCATAAGACCTGCTGAAACACGTATGGGTTCAGGGAAAGGATCCCCCGAATATTGGGTAGCAGTTGTTAAATCGGGTCGAATACTATATGAAATAGGTGGAGTAACTGAAAATATAGCTAAAAGGGCTATTTTAACAGCAGCATCGAAAATGCCTATACGAACTCAATTTATTAGTTCGGGATAAAAAAAAGAACCCACAGAAATGAGTCTTTAGGGATGAAAAAAAGACCACACAGGTCTCTTTTTTTGGACAAACAATATTTCTTTTATTTTCTTCATCCTTTGAATTGGAAGAATAGACTAAAAAATTGATATGATTCAACCTCAGACTTATTTAAATGTAGCGGATAACAGCGGGGCTCGAGAATTGATGTGTATTCGAATCATAGGAGCTAGCAATCGTCGATATGCTCATATTGGTGACGTTATTGTTGCTGTGATCAAAGAAGCATTACCAAACATGTCCCTAGAAAAATCAGAAGTAGTCAGAGCTGTAATTGTTCGTACCTGTAAAGAACTTAAACGTGACAACGGTATGATAATACGATATGATGACAATGCCGCAGTTGTGATTGATCAAGAAGGAAATCCAAAAGGAACTAGAATCTTTGGTGCAATTCCTCGGGAATTGAGACAATTAAATTTTACTAAAATAGTTTCATTAGCTCCCGAGGTATTATAAAATAAAAAGAGATCGTGAAATCTTTATAAAGAAATAAATTAAGAACTAGATTAATTCCTAGATTGTGTCTCACGTATATACCTTTCAACTTCATATTCATAAACCAATAAAAAAAAGAAAAACATGTTAATTATATCCAATTTTGAGACATCAATCATTTTAGTTCATCATGGGTAGGGACACTATTTCTGAGATAATAACCTCTATACGAAATGCTGATATGGATAAAAAACGAGTTGTTCGTATAGCATCTACTAATATTACCGAAAATATGTGCGGAAAAGTATTTTAACAATATTTTCGGTAATATTAGTAGATGCTATACGAACAACTCGTTTTTATCCATATCAGCATTTCGTATAGAGGTTATTATCTCAGAAATAGTGTCCCTACCCATGATGAACTAAAATGATTGATGTCTCAAAATTGGATATAATTAACATGTTTTCTTTTTTTTATTGGTTTATGAATATGAAGTTGAAAGGTATATACGTGAGACACAATCTAGGAATTAATCTAGTTCTTAATTTATTTCTTTATAAAGATTTCACGATCTCTTTTTATTTTATAATACCTCGGGAGCTAATGAAACTATTTTAGTAAAATTTAATTGTCTCAATTCCCGAGGAATTGCACCAAAGATTCTAGTTCCTTTTGGATTTCCTTCTTGATCAATCACAACTGCGGCATTGTCATCATATCGTATTATCATACCGTTGTCACGTTTAAGTTCTTTACAGGTACGAACAATTACAGCTCTGACTACTTCTGATTTTTCTAGGGACATGTTTGGTAATGCTTCTTTGATCACAGCAACAATAACGTCACCAATATGAGCATATCGACGATTGCTAGCTCCTATGATTCGAATACACATCAATTCTCGAGCCCCGCTGTTATCCGCTACATTTAAATAAGTCTGAGGTTGAATCATATCAATTTTTTAGTCTATTCTTCCAATTCAAAGGATGAAGAAAATAAAAGAAATATTGTTTGTCCAAAAAAAGAGACCTGTGTGGTCTTTTTTTCATCCCTAAAGACTCATTTCTGTGGGTTCTTTTTTTTATCCCGAACTAATAAATTGAGTTCGTATAGGCATTTTCGATGCTGCTGTTAAAATAGCCCTTTTAGCTATATTTTCAGTTACTCCACCTATTTCATATAGTATTCGACCCGATTTAACAACTGCTACCCAATATTCGGGGGATCCTTTCCCTGAACCCATACGTGTTTCAGCAGGTCTTATGGTAATTGGCTTGTCTGGAAATATGCGTACCCATATTTTTCCCCCACGGCGTGCATTTCGTGTCATTGCTCGTCGACCGGCTTCGATTTGTCTAGATGTGATCCAAGCAGGTTCAAGTGCCTGAAGAGCATATTTACCGAAACAAATACGATTACCTCGATAAGCCATTCCCTTCATTCTTCCTCTATGTTGTTTACGGAATCTAGTTCTTTTGGGGTTATAGTTGATGGGTGTTTTGGAATTCCATCTCTACTACAGAACTGGAC
>NW_027459990.1:39622-39911 GCF_025594145.1 Primulina tabacum
CTATTTGATTGTATCGAAAGGCCCAATGAATTGGGATTTCCCTATTGGTCCAGGTCATTTCGGGGCAAGCGGATCATTTATAACGAAGAGGATGAGCTTCAAGAGAATGATTCGGACTTCTTGCAGAGTGGAACCATGCAGTACCAGACACGAGATAGATCTTCCAAAGAACAAGGCCTTTTTCGAATAAGCCAATTCATTTGGGACCCTGCAGATCCGCTCTTTTTCCTATTCAAAGATCAGCCCCCCGACTCTGTGTTTTCACATCGAGAATTATTTGCAGATGAAG
>NW_027459991.1:0-2500 GCF_025594145.1 Primulina tabacum
ATTGGAACTATGTTTCTTTTTATTTTTGTTTCTAATTGGTCAGGAGCTCTTTTACCTTGGAAAATCATAGAATTACCTCATGGAGAGTTAGCCGCACCCACGAATGATATAAATACTACTGTTGCTTTGGCTTTACTCACATCAGTGGCATATTTTTACGCAGGTCTTACCAAAAAGGGATTAAGTTATTTCGGGAAATATATTCAACCAACTCCAATTCTTTTACCCATTAACATCTTAGAAGATTTCACAAAGCCCTTATCACTTAGTTTTCGACTTTTCGGGAATATCTTAGCTGATGAATTAGTAGTTGTTGTTCTTGTTTCTTTAGTACCTTCAGCGGTTCCCATACCTGTCATGTTCCTTGGATTATTTACAAGTGGTATTCAAGCTCTTATTTTTGCAACTTTAGCCGCGGCTTATATAGGTGAATCCATGGAGGGCCATCATTGAAATAGTCTTTTTTTTAGCTTAGCACAAAGAAATGTATGTGTGGCTTAAGATAATTTATTTAAGGAATAGAAATATACAGGACTCTATATACGAGAGAAAGCAATAGGAAAAAAAATCAAATAATGATATTTCTATCCAATAATTGGCCTTAATCTATTTCAATTGAATTTTCCCATTTAGATTAGATTGTATTGTATTCAGTTGGAATGGTGATAACGAAAACGGAAGGAAGAAAAAAAATTTACAAAACAAAAATGGGATTCCTAAAAAAATAGATAGATTCTCGAATCTGATTGAATTTAATGGTTTACGTTATGGAAGAAAGACGTGTATATGTGATATTAGATATTGACTAGTTATATATGAACTAAAGATATATTTCATTTCTCCTACTACTGTAGGGGGGTTCTAACAGAAGTCCTTTCGTCTCGTTTCGACTGTGACTTGCCTGAATAAACAGATGAAATCAAGAAAAGCTGAAAGAGTTGTGAAATAACAGTTTGGAACCAAGAAATGTAAAAACGAGAATTCTATGGATTCGCGAAGACTCTGTGGATAGAAACGAAAAAGGATATATCGAAGTAGGTCTGATAATTCAATAATATTATTACTGAAATTCGAAGTTCTTAGTTACTTCGACTAGATTAATCCTATCGATCGAATAATTAAGTCATAATTCATTGGTTGATTGTATCATTAACCATTTCTTTTTGTTGGTACGAGGAACTTATCATGAATCCACTGATTTCTGCTGCTTCCGTTATTGCTGCTGGATTAGCCGTAGGGCTTGCTTCTATCGGACCTGGAGTTGGTCAAGGGACTGCTGCGGGTCAAGCCCTAGAGGGTATCGCAAGACAGCCCGAGGCAGAGGGAAAGATACGAGGTACTCTATTGCTTAGTCTAGCTTTTATGGAAGCGTTAACAATTTATGGATTGGTTGTAGCATTAGCACTTTTATTTGCGAATCCTTTTGTTTAATCTTAGAAATAGGAAAAATACATAATTTTCCTATTTTATTTCCGTGGACTTGTCGTTTGCTTTTTCAAATTAGATCAAGATTTCACTCCTACTATTACTTATTCGTTCTTATTCGTTGAGAAAATAACCTACGTTAGGGAAGGGCTGATTTGCAGATGAGGAATTAGTATACCAATTCGCTTTCATCCTTCCCGTTCGTAGTACAGGGGAAAGTTTTTTATGATGGTGTTCAAACAATCAAGGGGTAGTTCATACTTTATACCTATAAATAAAATAAATTATAACTCGAATATTTTTTGACTCGATTTCAAAAAAAAAGAGGGGCAAAGTGAGAACTTTGGTCGATTTTTTAGTCTATCTATAAGAGGAGATTATATGAAAAATGTAACCGATTCTTTCGTTTCTTTAGGCCACTGGCCATCTGCCGGGAGTTTCGGATTTAATACCGATATTTTAGCAACAAATCTAATAAATCTAAGTGTAGTGATTGGTGTATTGATCTTTTTTGGAAAGGGAGTGTGTGTGAGTTGTTTATTTCAAGAATAGGCTGGATCCAACCAGCTGTACCCTTTTCCGTTATAACTAGGAAAGAAAGGTGCATGATCTTTCGAATTACTTCTGAAGAAATTAATAAATGATATGTAAGAACCATCACATTTCGTGATTAATTGGCAAATCCACTTTGATTCTCTAACAACCAATAATGCGAGATTGTTAAGATGGTTAAAGCAAATCGTTTGAAGTCTAGACACAGCATGGTACTCTTTCGACCACTATGGTAATATAGAGATCGTTTTCAAATGAATATTTTATCGATATAGGACCCTCATCTTGATAAAATAAGTTGAACCGCTTGTTCTAAAAATAGAAATTTTCCCCCTTTTATCTAATGCTGAATGGACGACCTATGCCTTAATGTATAAGTAAGAAAAATCTTTTGTATTTGAACTGAAGAAAAAAAAAGAAACAACTTTGCTGACAATTACATATTTTTTTATTTTGTCAGAAGAGTCCTCCAACTATTTTAGTTTTGCATTAGATTCGTATTTTTTTGGACTATGAATAAAGA
>NW_027459991.1:7500-10000 GCF_025594145.1 Primulina tabacum
TAAGCCACCCAATTACAAAATCCTCCAATTCTCAACTTAAAGGAGAATAGAAGAAATCATACTTTCATACAATATCTTACTTGAATTCTATGTAATGATCAATAAATTGAGTTGAATTCTATATCTATATGTATCAACATCCTACTACCCTATAGATATATATATATATTTGGACTGGAGTTGACAAACAACCAATACCAATTTTATTCTTTCTTAGTTTAGATTATAAATGGAAATGGGGCGTGGCCAAGTGGTAAGGCAACGGGTTTTGGTCCCGCTATTCGGAGGTTCGAATCCTTCCGCCCCAGAGGGTTTTTATGCTATTGCTATAGTATTCCTATTATTGCTATAGATAATGGAGTGGTCAGGAGTAAATTAGTATTAATTTAAATATCTGTTCGAATCTCATTAACAAATGATCAAGTTCCATAACATATGTTTTATAACATATTTTTTGGAGCCAATGTATCTTTTTCTATTTCATTTTTTTAGGTCTTTCGTGGTTGACTCTAATGAAAAATTGGAAATCTATGGAACGATTGAGGCAGGGATGGTTTATCTTATTCTTTTTATTCACTTTATGACAAGATTTTATTATTGAAATATTACTCAACCCTATCCCTATGTTAAACAAAATACATATAAATATAAACAGTTAAAATGAGGAAATATTTAACTTATATGGTATGTATGTATCGTTCTATTTCAATGCAAATAATTTTTATATTTTTCTTTTCGTAATCAGATGAAAAGAATAAAGATTCAAATCTTTACTTATATCATTTTTTGATCCACTTGCGAAAAAAAATTGGATTATTTCTTCTTTATCTTTGATCTATTTATCTATTTTAAAATTAAATCAGTGATGAGTCAAGGAAAGACTTATCGGATTAAACATGCTGCTTATTGGCGAATTTACTTCAAAAAAGATAGTATTTCTAAATAGGAAACTTTTTCAATTATAGATATTTTTTTTTATAAATACTTTATTAATATTAATGATTTCTTGTCAGTTGAATCTTTGGTATTGAAAAAGTAGGAAATAGGATAATCTATCCTATTTAGTCACTTGAAGATGCAGAGTCAATAAGTAATTCGTTTATATATAGTTATAATTATATACTTTCTATTATTTTGTATTATATAGATTATGTATGTTAAAATGTATGTTAAAATAGATTTATGGATGTTAAAGATATTGTCTTGCTAAAACTTTTTCATAAAAATCGTTCCACATACAGATATCACATCATATTCTTATTTTAAAATAAGAATATAAAAAGTCTAGATTACGATGTTTATGTACAACTGAACCAATGACTATTCATGATTCCATAATTGAATCAATTCCATACTGGTTCCAAATTAGAGGAATGTGATGGTAAAACTTCGTTTGAAACGATGTGGTAGAAAGCAACGTGCGACTTGAAGGACACGATCCGTTGTGGATTTTTAGATCCACCATCTTATTTTCTATTTATCGAGGAATGAAGATGCTCTTGGCTCGACATCGTTTGTTCTGTTACACCTGAATCCTTTGTTTTTTTGTTGGGTTGTAAATAGTCTACGATGGAGCTCGAGTCGAAAAGTCGAAAGGATTAATTCATTTCTGGGGGGCAAGGATCTAGGGTTAATGCCAATCAATCAATTGGAACAACTTCGTAAACGTATCTTCTATATATAATAATAATATAGAAATCAAAAGGATCCAATCCAATTTCAACAAGTTTTGTTTTTAAATTGGAAACTTGTTGTAATTGATCAAACTTTTTCGATTCAAAGTGTATTACGCGGGAATCAACTGTCCATCGGATTCTTTGATAGAAAGAAATCAAATTTCAAATATTTCCAATTCAAATGAAAAGGTATGTTGCTGCCATTTTGAAAGTATTAAGAAGCACCGAAGGAATGTCTAAACCCAATGATTTAAAATAAAGATTAAAGGATCCAAGAACAAGTAAACCCATTTTAATTGTCTCGATAGTCTCAATAACTGGATCATCCAAATCTAATTTTAAACGAGACAAAAAAGCGGGTAAAGACAACTCAATAAATGAAATTGACTAAAGAGAAGAATTTACTTTTGAGCTATTTGAGAGTTATTCAACTTGAGTTATGAGTACGAATGGTTTCTTTTAAATTTTCAGGAAGGACAAAAAACGAATGAAATTAAAGTCTAATTGATTTTCTAGGTTCATTCGAATCAAATCATTTTTTCTCGAGCCGTACGAGGATAAAACTTCCTATACGGTTCTAGGGGGGGTATTGTTCATCTACATCTATCCCAATGAGCCGTCTATCGAATCGTTGCAATTGATGTTCGATCCCGAAGAGAAGGAAAAGATCTTAGAAAAGTGGGGTTTTATGATCCAATGAAGAATCAAACTTATTTAAATGTTCCTGCTATTCTATACTTCCTTGAAAGGGGTGCTCAACCTACAGGAACTGTTCAGAATCTTTTAAAGAAAGCAGAAGTTTTTAAATAACTTCCGTCTAATTA